>NW_005871811.1:244217-254200 GCF_000147115.1 Myotis lucifugus | reverse complement strand
GGGCTGGGATGCTTGCCAGATAGAGGGTCCATGGCGCCTGGTGGGCCATGTGCCCCGGCAGGCAGACGGTCCCTGAGGCTTGGTGGTCAAGGGTGCCTTGGCAGACAGAGGGTCACTGGGGCCTGGTGGGCAGGGTGCTGAGCAGGCAGAGGGTTTGGGCTGCAGCCTGGGCTCCCAGCCTCTGCTCACCTGCTCCGTGCCTCTGTGTCTCCACTGTGAGGGTGGGCTGACAGAAGGACAGTGGTTAACTTGTAGAACGGCTGAGCCCAGCACCATCCCTGGGCTCCCTCCGTAGTCAGGAGCAGGCCACGCGCTGACCCTGAGCCCTGCCCTGAGCTGGCAGATGCTGGCCTCTCAGTCCCCGCCTGCGTGAGCCAGGTCTGTTCCCCCGCCCCCCGTTTCGTCCGCCCTGCCCCGTTGGCACTGCCCCTCTGCCACACTGGACGGTGCCTGGCCCCAGCAGCTGGTGATTTCTGTGGGGCCATTTAGACGAGTCAGCCCTGGGTCCCCCACTGGAGCAGAGACCTCTGGTTTGAGCGAGCCCATCCCTCTAAGGACCAGACGTCAGAGGACCGTGGCCTCAGGGCCCCAGACTCAAAGGGGTGAGCTGCCAGGCCTGGGATCAGAGTGAGCCTGAGGGTGCTGGGGCACCTGGGCAGCGCTGAGCTGGCCCTGGCTGTTGCTGTGGGTGGTAACTGTTCAGACCACTGTCTGGCACCCTATGACCCTGTGACAATAACCGGGGCCTGGAGGTGAGGCCCACCTGCCAGGTGCCACCAGGGCTGCTGCGGAGGCGGGAGCTGCTCTGGGACCCAGCCGGGTTCCCAGTAGCTGGGACAGGTCTGCAGACCCCGGGGTGGGCTGGGAGGGGGGAGGAGTGCTCAGGACGCCTGGGTCTACTCAGGCCTGGATCCCGGGGGAAATGGGCAGATGAAATGTGGAGATTCGGGGTGTGCTGCACTGGCGGGGCTCACGCCACTGACCCAGGGTGGAGACGGTGACTAGTGTCCAGGCCTGGCTGCTGAGACCTGCCTATGGGGTCCTGGGCTGAGCTCGGGGCTCGGGTGTGCATCTAGTCTGCCCCTGATGTCCAGGGTCTAGGGTTCAGGGTCCAGGGTCTGTGGGTCTTTGGATGGGGGACCCTCTGCCTGTTACACGAGGAGCTAGGCTACCCCAAGAGCTTGCCTGGGCCCCTGTCTGTCCCCAGTGGGGAGCACTGGAGGGCAGGTTTCGGTCTAGAGCAGGGGACCAGGGTGGGGCAATGGCTGGGGAGGAGGGAGGCAGAGGCTGGGCAGGAAGGTATCAGCTCTCAGACCGGCCTGGCCGGGGGAGCTGTTCCCATGGCCCCTGTCCTGAGCTGCTGCCCTGGGGCCAGTGGCTGGGCCTTTGAGGGACTGCTGTGTCTGACCCAGGCTGCCCTTCTGGAAGGTTTTAGCTTCACCTCTGCTGCCACATCTGTACGGCATGGAGTGGACGTGATGATAAGCCCTCAGTCACATCTTACCTTCCAAAGCCACCCTCCCAGGAAGGCCACTGGTGGGCGGCCCCTGGGCCAGAAGCCTGGATGTGGACAGGGTCCGAGCGTGCAGAGGGAGCATAGGCAGCCAGGAGCCCAAGCTGTGCAGCCAGAGTGGGGGCAGCCCTGGGGCTGAGGACATGGCCAGGCCCCGGACAGTATCCTTCACCAGGAACCTGCAGCCCAGCTCAGGCGGACAGAGTGGGTGTCCCTGCTGCTGGGTGGGGTGGCCAGCTCCTCCCAGGGGAAGAGCTTTCCCTGGAGGCCAGTCCCTGCGGTTGGACTTCAACCTGGTGCCTGAGACACATGGAGGCCAAGAACCTGGCAGGCAGCCCCGCTCCCGGGGGAGAAGCCCTGGGACCCCTCAGGCCACGCCCGGAGGGGACCCGCTGCTCAGGATCCCAGAGTCTGGGAGGTGCTCCCACCCAGAGCCCTGTCTCCTGGCTCAGGGGTGAGTTGCCTGCTGCAGAGCCGAATGCAGGCCCAGCTCCCCCTCAGCCTCCCTGAGGATGCCTGGGGCCCTGCCTGTTGGGAGCCTGAGCTCAGATGGTCTGCTCAGTGCGGCTCTGACCTTCCTGCTGGTGTTGAACTTGCCAGGCACCTGCCTGTGGAGTCTGGGAAGCCACTCAGAGCCCCCTGAGGCCCCGGCAGCAGGTGGGTGCCGGGCTCATGGGCTGAGCTGCTGGAAGTAGACCTGGAGGCCTAGGGTCAGGGCTAGGACCCCTGGCAGCCTGAGGTCCTGGCAGCGTGGCTGGGTTTATGGTAGCAGTGGTTGCACGGTGGGTGGGGCCTTGGCAAAAAGCTCCTGTGTGTGGTCAGAGGCCCTGCCCTGCGGAGGCCCTGGCCCAGGTGTCTGGTGGGCCCGTCCGCATGGGACCATGGGTTTCACAGTCCCTGGAGCTGGCGGGACAGGCCCCTGTGGGGGAAGCTGAAGGGGGTGCTCACTGTGTCTTCGGCCCCCGAGGGTTTGTGCTTCGGGCTGCACCACTGTGGTACCACCATACCCATGGTGATGGGGCCCCGTTCAAAATCCAGGGGTGGTGCCACTGCGGGCAGAGAGCAGGGCCTGCTCAGCTCCAGCGGGGTTTTTTGTTTTTGCAATGGAGGTCAGCTTTTATTGAATGTGTTACAAAAGAGCTAGTTTAGTCAAAAAGACCAAAGCCCATGTCATGATCAGACTACTCAGATTCTTCTTTCTTTGCTTCCACTTTCTTCTCCTCAGCTGGGCAGCAGCGGCGGAGGGGGCAGGACCTCCTGCTGGTGCAGCACTGGCTGCAGGGGCAGGTCCACCAGCCCCCACATGGCAGATGAGACCCCATGTTGACACTGGCCAGAGCCTTTGCAAACAAGGCTGGCCAGGAAGGTTCAACATTTGCACCAGCTGCTTTAATGAGGGCGTTGATCTTATCCTCCGGCACCTCATTTCATCCTCGTGCAGGATAAGGGCCGAGCAGATGCGGGCGAGCTCCGAGAGGAGGACGTGGTGAGGGTGAGTGCTGGGCGAGCGCGGCCGGGAGTGGTGCTAGTCGCCGGATGAAGTGAGGGCCTCACCCCTTAGCTTCCTCAGAAGAACCGAGCACCTTACCGGCAGCTGGGGAAAGGGGCTCCAGTGGGGGTTTTGATGGGCACGGTGACACTGTGGCTGTAACAACTAAACCCAGAGCAGTAAGTGTGGCCCCCATCCTCTCCCTCCCGCCTGGGGACCGTGGAATCCCGTGATGGCCTGTGGCCGAGGCAGGCCCCAGGGAGTCTGTGGGTGGGTGCAGGGCTGGGGCGCCTGGGAGGTCTTGCCCAGCTGGTGGATGGGACCCTGCCTGGCTCTGTCTTGAGGCTCCTTGGCAGGGCACGGCCACCTCAGCTGCTGTCCAGGCCCATTTTGGAACCCAAACCCGTTGTGAAGGCCCCTGGTTGATCAATTGTAGGGGTGACCGTGGGGCCTTTGGTCCTCCTGGAACCGGTGGGTGATCCCCAGTTGGGAATTGGCTCCCACTGCTGCTGACCCTGGGACTCCGGGTTCGAATTGTGCTCACTGACCCTAGGGACATCAGAAAGGAGGGCCCGGCCTCGCTTCACCTGGCCCTCCTTCCAGCCTCTCCCTGGCCATCTCCCTTCCCCTCCGCCTGGGCAGGCACTGTCCCCGCTAATCCTGCCTGGAGTGGAGACCTGGGTGATGGAGACCTGGGTGATCCCTCTCCCTGGGCCGGCCCATCAGCAATGCAGCTTCAGTTCTGTCTGCCAGCAGGACTTGGAGCAGATGCAGGGAGGACCCAGTGAGGCCCAGGAGCAGGGAGGCCCAGGTGCAGGGAGGCACAGGCCTCCTTCCTGGGACATGTGGCCTCCCGAGCCCCTGGGCCCCAGGCCTGAAGCACGGCCTGATCCTCCAGGCCCCTCTGTGGTGTGGCCTCTGCAGAAGGGACACCTGCCTGTTTCTAGTCCCAATCTGAGCCCCTCAGCAGCATTCGCTTGTCTAGGGGGCACCCCAGGGCGGCGTTGGCCTCCATCGCCCTCAAGTCCCCCATGAGATTCTGGAGCCCAGGGCAAGCCCTTTGCTGTGGCCTTGCCGGGTGTCCCCTCTTCCCGTGGGTCTTCAGTCCTCTGAACCCCTCCCTCCTCTGAACCTCGGTGGCCCCGTCCCAGGTCCCAGGGGCCCACGTGGGTGCCTTTGCTCTTTAGTCTCAGGGGGTGGAGCCTGCCCTGGGACCCTGCCCAGGTCCCTCGAGGTGGCGGGGTGTGGGGGCTGGGGGCGTAGGGAAGGAAAGGAACCACAGGCCCAGGACCTGGTGTGGTTCCCAGCACCGCCTGGTGGTCAGTTTTAAAAGTACATTTACATCAGTTTTGAAACATCTCATTACAGATGCAGCATCTGCAGCGTGGAGGTTTGACGTCAGCAGCAGGGGGTGTCTCCTGCCCGGTCCCCAGCCGCCTCCTCGGCCCCACAGGGATGGCATTGCCCCCTGAGGGGCCCAGATGCTCCGTCCTCTCCTATCACAATCCGAGGCCGAGGCAGCATGCCCGCCTCCAGCGCTGGGTGTGTCACTCCTGCAGTTGTCAGGGTCACAGCGACGTGTCCTTACACAATCCCCGGCCCTGGGTGGGCGGCTCCGTCTGGCCAGATCCTGTTTCCAGGGGGGTGACTGGGGCTGGTCTGACCCAAACCTCCCCGGTCAGGAGGCGGCTCTGCACAGGCCGCCTGCGTCCTGGACGCTGAGTCCTGGCTGGGCCCCTGGCTGAGCCCTGGCTGGGGGAGAGGAGCCTGCGACCAACGGAGCAGCAGCCTGGTCCTCCCCGGCAGGCCGCCTGGCAGCTGTGACCCCGCCCGCTGTCTGCGACCCCGCCTTCTTGTCTGGGACCCCGCCCTGTTGTCTGCCACCCCGCCCGGTGCCCCCGAGGTTTCCAGTTTGCTCTCTGGCCCCTGTTGGAGCCTCCCGTCCCCAGCGCTGCCAGCGAGGGCCCGGCATCTGTTCCCACTCCCAGTCCCCGACCTGCTGAGGCTGGGGGGGTGGGTGGGGATGGCTTGTATTCCCAGTCGTCTCGGGCCTGGGATGGTGACTAACCCCGAGGTCTCCCATCTGGGGGCACCTGGCAGGCTCCCCACCGCACCTCACCTGCCTCTCAGGTTGTGCGGGCACCACAGGGTGGTCTGGGTGTCTCTGGAGATCAGCCTTCCTGGATCCCTTCATTCCCGGCTTGGGGGAGGGTGCCTTCCTCCCCAGCGTGGCACCCGGTGCGCGCAGACAGCCTTCACCCTGGAGCTGGTGCCTGGGCCCCTCTGCCCCGTGGGCCACGATTCCAGAGCTCAGACGTGCCCCAGCCTTCAGGGTGGGTGAACTTGGGCTGGGTGCACCCCTCAGGCCATGGAGGGGCTGGGGAAGGCTCCGCCCACCTGTGGTCATTGTGGGTGGGTGGGTGGGGGGCTCCGCATTCGCTGTGCTGTGCTGTCCAGGTCAGCCTTCCGCACAGTGACTGTCCCCGGGCCTTTAAGGGGCATGTTCATTTTCAGACTTTCTTTCTTTTAATCCTCACCCAGGATTTTTTCCCATTGATTTTCAGACAGAGTAGAAGGGAGGGAGGAGGAGAGAGAGAGAGAGACATCTATGTGAGAGGGACACACTGATTGACCACCTCCTCTGCACACCCAGACCAGCCCAGATCGAGCCTGCAACCCTGGCACCTGTGCTTGACTGGGAATCTAACAGCATGAGCTGTCCGAGGCGACATCCCTGCACACCGGAGTCGCTGCCTGAACACTTGCTGGTGACCGGGGAGCCCTTGCCCAAGAGACTGAGGGGGAAGGCACCCCCAGCTTGAAGACATGTGGGTGAAGGATGCTGAGGGCAGAGCAAGGTGGTGGCAGACATTTAATGAGAATGGTTCGTGTGCACTGGGTGTGGCCAGAGGTTTTGGTGGGCTGATGTGCACCGTTTCATCTGGTCCTCACCTCTGATCCATGGAGGCCATTATTATTATTGTTGTTATTAATATTTTTATTGATTTCAGAGAAGAAGGAAGAGATAAAAATATCAATGATGACAGAGAATCATTGATTGGCTGGCTCCTGCCCTGGGACCGGCTCCCCGTTGGGGCCACCCTGGCGGTCTGGGGAGAGCTGACTTCTCCCCTCATCTCCTTGGGTCACCTTGGGGTCACAGGGGGATCTGTGGGGTCTTCTGAGCTCAGGAGGGCTCAGAGCCGGCCTCACGGGTTGCAGCGTTTCTGCTCTCGAGGGCCCTTCCCCCTAGTGGCCTTGACCGTGGCCTCTGCCCTGCACTGGCAGTGGGGCCCATCCTGGCATCTCCTCCTGGCTGTGGCCCGATGAGGACATGTCACACCCTCCAACCGATGCTGGCAGCCCCCAGCCCAGTGCAGGCCGGTGGCCGTGACCGGGTTGGTGTCTGTGATGGGGAGGCCGGCTGTGCCCGAGGTGTCATGGCCGTGGCGGGGCCAGCAGAGCCTCTGGGTTTGGGGACTGGTTTGGGGCAGTGACACCCCTTCCAGACCCTCCTCTGCGCACTCCTGTGTGGACCAGCCCTCCGCCCACTCACCCTCCGGAGCCATGCTGGAGTTGGTGTTTCCAGAACCTTCCATCTCTGAGCTTTAAAAACCCCTTGAACTGCGGAGAAAGAGCCAGCCGTGGGGAGCGAGGGGCTCACAGGCTGAGGGTGGCCAATCCCAATGCCCCTGGGCGGAGAAAGAAGAAACCTTTCCCAGGACCAGGCACTCACACACGTACCCACACCCGTGTGCCCGGCATGTGCCTCAGGAGGAACAGGGCGACCTGAGGATAAGAACGCATGCTCCGTGCCTCGGCCCCACGGGTCGCTCACAGGCCATGCTCCACGTGTGGGAGGAACGTGGCTTCCTTGGGGCCGGTGGGAATACGGGCAGGTCCCCGCAGCCCGACCCAGCTGCGAGGTGCGCCGAGTGCCTCTCCTAGCTGTGTGTCTCCTGCTGCGTCCAGGGGCCCGGCCTGGGGTTTTGAGGACATTCTGCAGCGGGGACCTCCCAGAGGGCCAGCAGTGCCCACGGCCCAGCCCAGGCTGCCGAGGAGGCCACAGCTAGGCTCACGTCACCCTCACCTGTAGGAGCCCCTGGACAGAGACCCTGGCAAGTCAGACCCTTTGCCAGTGGGGCCACCTGTCCTGGGCCTGGGCCTCGACCCCCAAGAGAAGTTCATCCTGCGTGGTGTCTGCCACGGGCCCCATGGGGGTCCCCCAGGAGGGTCTGAGGCTCATTTCCTTTGGGTCAAATAGCCCCGCCCTCTGTCAGCTCTCCTGGCCTTTCCGGTCTCTGTTGGGGATGGGGTGACAAGGGCAGTGCTCAGGGGCCCGGCTCTGGTCTGGGGGCCACTCATGCCGGACCCTCTCCATCACCAGTTCTCCCCACCAGGGTGGACAAAACACGTCTCCCACAGCCCTGGGGCCTGCAGGTCCCCGCCCTCTGTGCTGTGCTGAGGCTCAGGCCTGGCGCTCTCCCTGCCCAGCCAGGCCCACATCCCAGGGGAGGTTCAGGGGCAGATGGCACTTCTGAGATCGCGGCTGACATTCCAAATCCCTCAGAGTTGGGGAGGGGGTCCCCAACCCCTTCCTCTTCAGCTGGTCCTGGCCATGCTGTCCAGCACCGAGAACTTCCTGCTTCTGACATCTGCTGCCTCATGGGGCCCGACTCTGACCGCTGGCCCCAGAGTGCGCGCAGCTCCACAGGGGCCACGCTGCAGGGCCAGGGAGGGCCACGCCATGGTGGGCCACGCGGGCCCAGGAGGAGGTGCCGTGGCTGTGGCTGTGGCCGTGGTGGGGCCAGTGGAGCCTCCAGGTCTTAGAGACTGCTTTGGGGCAGTGACACCCTTCCAGACACTCCCCTACTCACAACCATATGACGGCCTCCTCCCACTCACCCTCAGTGCTCTCACTTCCGGAGCCATGCTGGAGTTGGTGTTTCCAGAACCTTCCATCTCTGAGCTTTAAAACCCCCTTGAACTGCAGAGAAACAGAGGAATAGGGAACCAGGGGCAACTCCAGGAGCTTCTCCCAGGCTCAGGCAGCCCCAGGTGCCAGCTCTGTTTAGAACCAAGACCCCATAAGCTTCTGGGGGCCTCTTGCCCAAGGGAACAGTGTGGGGCATATCTGAGCCCGAGAGGAAGGTCTGGAGGCTCCCTGGAGCCTGGGGGGTCTGCTCCCGTCCTTTCCAGCTCCCAGAGCTGCCCCACATCCCTAGGTTCAGGCCCCTTCCTTGAGTGGCGGGAACACCTCTCTCTGCTTCCCTGTGCTCCCAACATCCCCACCCCCCCCTCCCCCGCCAGCCCCTGCCTTGCTGGGTTCCATCTCCCTCTGCCCACCTCCTCCTCTAGGGAAGGTTGTGAAGAATGTCCTCCTGGATGACCCAGGATCAAAAACAAACAAAAAAGAGAAAGTGGAGAAAGGCCCAGTGCCTTGAAGATGTGGGACGTTCAGAACCTTCATGCACTTCGGGTGGAGAGGCACCTCGATGGGAACATTGGACGGTGGGCTTGGTAATTCCCACTGATGCTGAGAGCGGCCCTTTCCCTCCTGGAAAGAGGCGGACACAGGACCCTGTCCTCTGGCAGCTCGCACAGTGAGCACCTACAAAGCAGAGCAACACAGGCAGCCTCTGTGTCTAACACACACTAGCCTCACAAGATTGCTTACGTGTGGTCCCTCTCAGCCAGGAACAATTTGCTCCAAGAGTGTTGTTTGTAACACGCTAAAACATACCATGACATATATGTCGTTTCCAACATAGGCTACATAGGACATGCCCATCATTTATGACATGTGTGTCAGCTATGACAGGCATGCAGCACAGAACGGGCATGTCACATGACACTTATGTCGCCAACGACATGCATGCCACCTAAGATGTATTTTGCTTATTACGTCTTTGGAGGCTCATCCTGGTATATAATTTGGAAATTGGACTATTGATCCACTGTCATTCATCCTTCTAGGGACAAGCCATGCTTTCCTGAATGAACAAGTCCTACAACAAGTGCTACAGGGCCTCAGACCAGGAGATTGCACAAACTCCCTTCCTTAGATGACACTGGCCAGGTGGGCTGCTGGGCCAGCCCTCTGCATCGCCATGCTGAGCTCAGTGCTCCTGGTGTCTCCCTGCCGAGGGGTAAAGCCAAGTGGCTGGAGACAAGCAAGAGGTGGTCTGAGCCCTGGCCATTTTGGCTCAGTGGCTAGAGCATCGGCCTGCGGACTGAAGGGTCCTGGGTTCAATTCCAGTCAAGTGCACTTGCCCAGGTTGTGGGCCTGATCCCCAGTAGGGAGTGTGCAGGTAACAGCGGATCAATGATTCTCTCATCATTGATGTTTCTATCTCTCGCTCCCTCTCCCTTTCTCTCTGAACTTAATCAAAATATATTTAAAAATATAGAATTGGCACTGGCTGGTCAATTCAGTTGGTTATAGCATCATCCTGATACAGCAAGGTTGCAGGTTCGATCCCCAGTCAGAGCACATACAAGAATCAACCAATGAATGCATAATAAATAGAACAACAAATCAATGTTTCTCTCTCTCTCCCTTCCTCTCTCTCTCTTAAAAAAATCAATAAATAAAAATTTAAAAAGAAACAGGATTGCTTTAATAAAAATAGAGGTGGTCTGAATTCTCCAGGCCTCTGGGGGGCCTTGAGCCCCACGGGGACCCTTGAGAGTGGGTGACTGAGCGGAGATCTCTGCTTCCTTCCCTCTGATGAATTCTTATTGAGAGGACCCCCTCGGGCTCCTTTATGCCTCCTTCCTGGCCAAGCGTGGAGCTGTCTTCCTCTCAGGCTTGACCAGGGGCTCTGGAGACACAAACTGGAGGGAACCATGAGGAGCCCAGACCTCCCCTGCTCCCTCCCAGGGGGACCACGGGGCTTGGATCAAGTGGGGCATAGGGGACCAGGGCAGTAAGACTTGAGAGAAAAGTGGGAGGATGACCCAGGGTCCCCGCCAGTGGGG
>NW_005871811.1:241618-243909 GCF_000147115.1 Myotis lucifugus | reverse complement strand
CATGGGGTGAGGGCCCAGTGGGGGAAGACCCAGTGGGTAGGACACAGGTGGGTGATGACCCCATTGGGTAAGGGTCACAGGGGGTGAGATCCACAGTGGGTGAGGCACCCAGTGGGTGTGAACACAGTGGGTGAGGACACAGTGGGGTGAGGACACAGTGGGTGAGTTCACAGTGGGTGAGGTCACAGTGTGTGAGGCACCAGTGGGTGTGAACACAGTGGGTGAGGACACAGTGGGTGAGGACACAGTGGGTGAGGACACAGTGGGTGAGGTCACAGTGGGTGAGGACACAGTGGGTGAGGTCACAGTGGGTGAGGACACAGTGGGTGAGGACACAGTGGGTGAGGTCACAGTGGGTGAGGACACAGTGGGTGAGGTCACAGTGGGTGAGGCACCAGTGGGTGTGAACACAGTGGGTGAGGACACAGTGGGTGAGGCACCAGTGGGTGAGGACACAGTGGGTGAGGCCCCATTGGGTAAGGTCACAGTGGGTGAGGACACAATGGGTGAGGTCACAGTGGGTGAGGTCACAGTGGGTGAGGACACAGTGTGAACACAGTGGGAGAGGACACGGTGGGTGAGGTCACAGTGGGTGAGGACACGGTGTGAACACAGTGGGTGAGGACACAGTGGGTGAGGACACGGTGTGAACACAGTGGGTGAGGACACAGTGGGTGAGGACACAGTGGGTGAGAACACAGTGGGTGAGGCACCAGTGGCTTTGCAGGTTCTGTGCTAGGTGACCTCCTGCCCATGCCTGTCACTGCAGAGTGGAAACACTCTGTTCTTTGAGGCCTGGATTCAAGGAACTTCGTGTCGGTGGCAACAGGTTAAACAGAGCTCCAGGAGATTCATTATTTTATTTTTATTTATTTACTAGAGGCCCAGTGAGCACGAAATCAAAATCGTGCGTAGGTAGCTCCCTTCTGCTTGCCTCAGTTGGCTGCCCCGCCGTCCTCGTCCTCCGCTGCTTATAGCCCTCCGCGCCTAGTAGCTCGATGCCCTGCCTTACCTGCGAGAACCGAGGCTTGTTTCGTCGTGATAATGTGATGGTATGATGTCCACAGGCCTTTTATTAATATACATTTTAAAAATCCTCACTCGAGGATATTTCTCCATTGATTTTTTAGAGAGAGTGGAAGAGAGAGGGAAAGGCAGCGAGAAACATCGATGTGAGAGAAACACACAGACTGGTTGCCTCCTGCACCAGCCCTGACCAGGCCCCGGGCTGGGGAGGCCGTTGCAACCCAGGGACATGCCCTTGACCATAATCAAACCTGGGACCCTTCAGTTTGCAGGCCAACCCTCTATGCACTGAGCAAACCAGCCGGGGCTATTTTATTTTTTATGATGAAGAGGAAACCAACTAGTGAATGAAACCCCTCTTTGGCCAATCCCTGCACATGTCTTTGGGGCTGTGCTGTTAAGTTTAGTGAGTCCTGAGTTTAGTCAGTCCAGTAGTTCTGAGTGCCCCCTGCTGGCCCTGAGCACCCCCTGGTGTCCTGAGCGCCCCCCTGCAGCCCAGCCCTGCTGCCTCCCTCAGGGAGGTTTGTGTCTGGGCTCACACTGACTTCCCATCACTGTGTGTCTCCCACAGTAATACACGGCCATGTCCTCAGCTGTCAGGCTGTTCATTTGCAGATACAGCGTGTTCTTGGCGTTGTCCCTGGAGATGCTGAATCGGCCCTTGACAGCGTTGGCATAGTATATGCTACCACCATAATCAGTAATGAATGAGACCCACTCCAGGCCCTTCCCTGGAGCCTGGCGGACCCAGCCCATCCAGTAGTTACTGAAGGTGAATCCAGAGGCTGTACAGGAGAGTCTCAGAGACCCCCCAGGCGGCACCAAGCCTCCCCCAGACTCCACCAGCTGCACCTCACACTGGACACCTGTAAACAGAGACACAAGGTGGACTGAGAATCACATGGAAGCAAAAACAGGCACAGGCACAGGTCTCAGTGCTCCCCTCTCCTGAGAATGACCTTGAAAAATGATGAGGAGAAAAACACAGCTTGGCCCCAGGTCCATGGTGGAGCCACTGGTGTCCTGTCTCAGGCACTTGGGTTCTGGGTGTCTCCCCAACATGCCAGGCAGGGCCCTCTTTTATGAGCAGGAGGAGAGCCCCATTTGCATGGAGTCTTGATATAAGGGTGCAGCTGGGACCCTGGGCTGCATGCCTGACCTTGTCATTCTACGGGGTGACCCCAGATGAGAAAGGACTCAAGGATGCTGGCCACAAGGGGTCCCATCCTGACCCACTGTTGGGGTCAACCCCAGCAGGTCCAGGG
>NW_005871811.1:239339-241518 GCF_000147115.1 Myotis lucifugus | reverse complement strand
GAGGTCACAGTGGGTGAGGACACAGTTGGTGTGGACACAGTGGGTGATGTCAAAATGTAAAGACAGTGGGCGAGGACACAGAGGGTGAGGACTGAGTCACAGTGAGTGAGTGAACATACAGTGTGTGCAAACTCAGTGGGTGATTCACAGTGGGTGAGATCTCGGTGTGACCCCAGTGGGTGAGGACACAGTGGGTGTGAACACAGTGGGTGAGGACACAGTGGGTGTGAACACAGTGGGTGTGAACACAGTGGGTGAGGACACAGTGGGTGAGGACACAGTGGGTGAGAACACAGTGGGTGAAGCACCAGTGGCTCTGCAGGTTCTGTGCTAGGTGAACTCCTGGCCATGCCTGTCACTGCAGAGTGAAAACACCCTGCTCTTTGAGGCCTGGATCCAAGGAACTTCGTGTCAGTGGCAACAGGTTAAACAGAGCTCCAGAGATTCATTATTTTATTTTTATTTATTTACTAGAGGCCCAGTGCGCACAAAATCGAAATCGTGCATGAGTAGCTCGCTTCTGCTTGCCTCAGCTGGCCACCCCGCCCATCGCCCCTCCTTCTGCCACTTATAGCCCTCTGCCCCTAGTAGCTGGATACCCCACCCTGCCCGTGAGAGCCAAGGCTCGTTTGGTCATGAGGATGTGAAAGTGTGAAGACCACGGGCCTTTTATTAATATAAATTTTTTAAATCCTCACTTGAGGATATTTCTCCATTGATTTTTTAGAGAGAGTGGAAGAGAGAGGGAAAGGCAGTGAGAAACATCAATGTGAGAGAAAACATAGATTGGTTGCCTCCTGCACCAGCCCTGACCAGGCACCGGGCGGGGGGAGGGGGGGCGTTGCAACCCAGGGACATGCCCTTGACCATAATCAAACCTGGGACCTTTCAGTTTGCAGGCCAACGCTCTATCCACTGAGCAAACAAGCCAGGGTTATTTTATTTTTTATGATGAAGAGGAAACAAACTAGTAAATGAAACCCCTCTTTGGCCAATCCCTGCACATGTCTTTGGGGCTGCATTCTTAAGTTTATTGAGTCCTGAGTTTAGTCAGTCCAGTAGTTCTGAGTGCCCCCTGGTGTCCTGAGCGCCCCTCTGCAGCCCAGCCCTGCTGCCTCCCTCAGGGAGGTTTGTGTCTGGACTCACACTGACTTCCCCTCACTGTGTCTTGCACAGTAATACACAGCCGTGTCCTCAGCTTTCAGGCTGTTCATTTGCAGATACAGCGTGTTCTTGACGTTGTCCCTGGAGATGCTGAATCGGCCCTTGACAGCGTTGGCATAGTATATGCTACCACCATAATCAGTAATGAATGAGACCCACTCCAGCCCCTTCCCTGGAGCCTGGCGGACCCAGCCCATCCAGTAGCTACTGAAGGTGAATCCAGAGGCTGCACAGGAGAGTCTCAGAGACCCCCCAGGGGGCAGCAAGCCTCCCCCAGACTCCACCAGCTGCACCTCACACTGGACACCTGCAAACACAGAGACACAAGGTAGACTTAGAATCACATGGAAGCACAAACAGGCACAGGCACAGGTCTCAGTGCTCCCCACTCCTGAGCATGACCTTGAAAAATGATCAGGAGGAAAAGGCAGCTTGGCACCAAGTCCATGGTGGAGCCGCTGGGGTCCTGTCTCAGGCACTTGGGTTCTGGGTGTCTCCCCCAGCATGCAGGGCAGGGCCCTCTTTTATGAGCAGGAGGAGAGCTCCATTTGCATGGAGTTTGGATATAAGGGTGCAGCTGTGACCCTGGGCTGCATGCCTGACCTTGTCATCCTAGGGGTGACCCCGGATGGGAAAGGACTCAAGAATGCTGGCCACAAGGGGTCCCGTCCTGACCCACTGTTGGGGTCCAACCCCAGCAGGTCCAGGGGTTCCCAAAGGTGTGGACGGAGTCGGCGAAGAAGGAATGACACGGAGACAGCGTTCAGTTGATCAGCAGCCTAGCCAAGTTCTCTAGCCAGGTTCTCCAGCCAGGTTCTCTCTTTATTCTCCTGTTACATCTGTATTTATACCATTTGATTTTAATCCTATCCATTCTATTTCAAAGGTTTAGGGCGTTTGTTATCTCCATTCCAAGGTCACTACTCTACTGTTCTGTTAAGCTACAAGGAAGTAACTGAAGGAGATTATCTTAAGTAAAGATTATGTAGCTTAAGCGTGATTGTTCGTAGTTAAG
>NW_005871811.1:236372-238993 GCF_000147115.1 Myotis lucifugus | reverse complement strand
ATGGGGCTTCCTCTCGCTCTCCTTCACCCTCCATGGGCCATGTTGCCTTTCTGGGGTTTGGGAATGAGAACTTGCATTGGAATGATGCATTTATTTTGAGACTAAAAATTGTCTCCATTATTTTCCACAATCAGCTCTTCCATAAACCTCTCCCGTGAACGTGTGATGAGGCAGGAGACACTGGGATGGACGTTGTGGTCACAGCCTCCGTCTCAAAACTGCTGTCCCTGTGCCAAGCACGCAGCTGCCTTCCCGAAACCACACAATTCACTCAACTTCCCTGCTGTTCACACGCAAAAGTCCTGTTTCCCAGCCTCTCAAATTGGGAGAAGTTCCATCATTCACAAAAGGAGCCCTTGCTGGTGCCGCTCAGTGGTTGGAGGGTCGGTCAGGGCACCAAAAGTCTCGGGTTCAATTCCTGGTCAAGGGAATATATCTGGGTTGCAGGTTCACTCCCGTCCCTGCTCAGGGGCAGTGGGGAGGCAACTAATCCATCGATGTTTCTCTCTCCACCGCTCCTCTTCCACTCTCTCTCTGAAAAGCAACGAAAAAAATTTCCTTGGATGAGAATGAAAAAATTAAAAAGGAACATGTTGGCTTTTGGAAGCAAAACCCTGCATAGAAATTGAGGCACCGAGTCGTCCTTGGGGGCAGGAGAGCCCCTCCCTTCTCGGTGGCAGAGGGGCCACCTGCAGGTCAGTCCTCAGCTCTTCTTCTGGGTGCAGCCCCGTCCCACAGCCTCTCCCTCTGCCCCATGCAGCACAGGCCCCGGCCAGCTCAGCTGGACTCGCTGGGGGTGAGGCCCCCACTCCCCCCACTCGCTTTGCCCCAAGAGGAGACCATGCCCACCCCAGGTCTGAGCGAGGTCAGCTACCCCAAAGCCAGGGGGCTGAGTGCCAGTTCCTGAGGGAAACCATGGCCCTGGTGTGGAGAGGGGAGACCTGCCCTGTGGACACATTATGAGCCCATTGCACAGCTGCACTAAGCAAGGCTCAGCCATGAACTGCATCAGCCGCCCACACCGTGCTGATGGATGAGGTGTGCAGGGCGGCTGCCTCGCCCCACAGCCCTGCTCTCTGCTCAGGATCAGACCCAGCTCGCACCTCCCCAGGCTGCTGGTTCAGAGACACTGGGTCCTGGTTTAAAAGAAACACAGAGATGAGGGGTTTTCTGGGCTGAGAAGAGGCGGGGGTGGGAGTCAGTGTGCAATGGGGGCTGGGCTTCTCCAGGCTGCAATCAAAATGCTGTGGAAGTGGGCGCAGGAGGTGATGCCTGCACAGCACAGCAAAAGTGCCACACACCACCGACTGTGCACTTTGTGGAAGAAACAAGGTAGACACATGCCCAGGGACTGACAGTCACCTTTCAGGGTGATCTGGTCAGAATTCCCTAACTGGGCCATTATGTGGGGAGTGACCTCGAGGCCTTAACTTTTTAGTAAAAGGCTTCTCTTTGCCTAAAGCCAGCCTTGCCCATTGTTCTTGAGCATCAAGGTCAACACTCCTTTAAAACAAGCCCTAACCACCCCCAGGGGAGCACTCTTGTTAAGTGTCCTGAGATCCAACCCCTGCCTGCTCCCTCCCACCTCCAGGCAGCCTTCCTTCCTCCTCCTCAATCCCAAAGGTGTCAGAGAAGCTGTGAGAGCAACTCTGACACTGGCATTCTCAGGGGCATCTGGGATCCTGCTTCCTTGCCACTCTCCTAGGTTTGGCTCAGATCAACTCTTAAAAAATTCTCCACAGGTTTGGACGTGCGTATGTCAACTACGTCAACGTGGTTCATGTATGTTGTGGGTTTTATGCCATTTCACCCACCCAGGGGAACCTGGAAACGTGTCACAGGGGAGATGGGCACAGCTGGAGAAGCCTCATTCCTAAGGAAGGGAACCTGATGTCCATGACAACCAACAGCAAACTTGTTTTCCCTCCAACACACGGGAACTCTTTAGATCTCATCCTGGCGACGTCGCAGATTTTTAATAATTGTGTGCACTTCCCTCTCCAGACGGGGAAGAAGCAGATATGAACATATGTTGTAAATAAAGAAAAGACGATATGTTGATGTAAGAAATGTCCAAACATGGACAGAATGTTTTACAAGCTTTTATTGGAGCCAGAATGACAACTGTTGGGAAGCAAAACCTCATATGCCCGGAGAATAACCATTTGCAGCTGCGTTTGTGCATTTGAAGTTAAAGCGGGAAGGTGAGGAAGGTGACATGGAGGAGGGAGAGAGCGAGGCGGGGACTGGGTGACAGGACAGTTACCAGGAGGTGCTCTCCTGAGGGTGGTCATGCTGATGTCACAGGTGTGTTAACCCAGATGCACAGGAGCAATGGACGGGGTTGCTCAAGGGAAAGATGAGCCTTTTAGTAAAGAATCCTGGCGGGCCCACCCCCAGGATTGCCCAGGTAGGAATGTGTGATCAGAGCCGCTGGGAGGTTCCTTTCAATCCCTGGATTATGTCAGAATAAAGACAGAGCCCCTTTTATGACATAAATACAATCCCTTAAACCAGACATAGAAAAGGCCTTCTGTGAGCTCAGTTGCTGAGCTTTGAAGTAAAGGTAATTTAAGATGGAGCAGGAAATTGTGTCTTTGCTTAACTCTCCACCTGCTCCT
>NW_005871811.1:230443-235398 GCF_000147115.1 Myotis lucifugus | reverse complement strand
AGTGGTCAGCCAACTGCCGCTCGCGAGCCAAATGCAGCTCTTTGTTCCCCTTGAGTTGGCTCTTCCACAAAATACCGACTTCTGCCCATGGGCCACGAAGTTTCAATCACACTACATGCGTGCCCGAACGTGATATTTTGTGGAAGAATCACACTACAGGGGCCAAAGAGCCGCATGTGGCTCTCGAACTGCAGTTTGCCAACCACTGCTCTAGGCAACAAGGACAAATCAGTGAAGAAGACAGAGGCCCTGTCCCCGTGTCCTGGGGTCACACACCAGGTGCTTGTGTTATATCACAAATCAGGGAGCTGGACAAGACGCCTAATAAGCCAATTAGTTAGGAGTCATCTTTATTGCATGCAGATTCAGAGCAAATTACCTCTGTCAAATTCTGAGCAAACACAGGAGGGAGTATTTCGTTTTTATATCCTTCTAGTTTTTTGTGTAAGACAGCTGTAACCTTGAGTACATATCATATCTATATAGACACCTGTAACCTTGGATGAACAAGCACTTGGCAGAATATGTGAATTAATATCAGTATCAGTGTATCAGCCCCTTTAGATGGCTGGCTTGCAAGGTCAGACAGTTAAGCTTATCTTTTTATATTATTTGAACTAAAAACAAAGTCATTTTATAGAATAAGAGACTGTCTTAAAGTGACAGAGTTTACAATGACAGAGTTTATAGGACTAGGGACTATCTAACAATAGCAGAGAATTTGAAACAGCAGTTTTATACAAGATGGAGGTTACTGTGCTTCACTTGTGTGTCAGACACACACCAAGTGGCTCTCAGAGCTGGGCAGCTGGGGAACCTGGGAGCAGAGGGCGAAGGTGGGGGTCTTCAGCCCAGGGGACTCACAGGGGAAGGACATAGGCCTGGGCTTGCGTTTTGCCTCCTGATGAGGTGCCTCACCTTGAGCACAGGGAGCTGGGGACTAGAGGGCACCTCTGCAGGGAGCAGGGGCAGGAGCAGCCGAGACACCAAATGGCCAGGTGGATGCATAGAGGCTCTTCCTTCTAAAGTGACCCCAGTGGTTAGTCTGCAAAGAGCAATGGCTCCTGCCCTGGCAGGTGAGGCTCAGTGGCTAGAGTGTCGGCCTGGAGAATGAAAGGTCCCGGGTTTGATTCTGATCAAGGGCATGCACCTCGGTTGCAGGTTCCCAAGCCCTGGTTGGGGTGTGTGCAGGAGGCAACCGATCGATGTCTCTCTCTCTTCCACGTTGATGTTTCTGTCTGTCTCTCCCTCTGCCTTGCACTCTCTCTAAAAATCAGTGGGAAAATACACTCAGTGAGGATTAACACAAAAAATATTTTAGAAAATAAATAAAAGAATGATGGCTCCTGACAGGAGTCACAGAGCGAGGTTCTGCTTAGGGAGTTTCCCAGTGTAGGAAATAGGCCTCTGAGATCCATCCCAGAAAAGACAACTTTTATTGGAAAGGGTTACTGAGTGTCCCCAGGGCAAAGGGAATGCGGGAGGAGGGAAGAGGCTATAAGAACAAAGAACTGTGCATCTGAGCCAGGATGGCGCAGCCTCCTACTGGGTGAGGTGGAGACAACTAGAAAAGGCCTCGGCCCATTTTTTAAAATGCTCCAATAGGAGACCTAGGCCACGTCTGAGGAAACTGTGAAGCCCATAGTACTCAGCCACTGAGGAACCGGAGGAGGGACTCTACACCGATACCAGAGCCTGTAGCAGGAATTCTTCCCGGGTCTTGTCTCAAGGATTCAAAGAATGAAGCCTCCAACCAGAGGTGTTCAAACTAGACAGGACTAGGGGATAAATAGCCTGTGATCACTGCTCCGTGTGTGCCTGTACAAGCAGACACCTCCTCTTGCAAGAACATAGTAAAAGGCTCGTTTTCACCATCCTTCTGTCTCAGTGTCTGTTATTTGAATTCAAAAAGGTGAGCGTTTCTCACACCCGCTGCCCCCTGCTTGGGGCCTCCTCCGCCCACCCTCTGGGCTTGACCACACACACGGGTGACTGTCCCACCATTGGCTGCATCCCTGGCATGGGCAGGGGACATCACCCCTTCTCAGCACAACCAAGATCCCTGCAGGTGGGCTCAGTGCTGTGGGGCCTCTGTTCCTTGCTGGTCCCTGGGCACAGCTGGGGGCCGGGAGAGGGGGGCAGAGGGGTGCAGTCTCCAGGCTGCTCAGTTAGTGGGTGGAGGTGGGCACCTGGAGGTCACAACAGGCCCTGCCTGTGCCCACTGCAGGGCACCCTTTCAGGCCCCTGGGCTGCAGAGGGACCAATGGGGTGGCTGTGCGAACCCGCCCAAAGCAGCTCCGCAAACCTGCACCTGCCCTCGCAGGAGGCCTCAGGCAGCCCCACTGCCCGAGGGGACAGGAGGCTCTGAATGTGGACAGGAGGGGCCCCTCCAACCTCCCTGGTGGGGACAGAGGGCCAGTGGGCGGGGAGCCCAGTCTCCCCTGAAAGGCAAGCACAGCGCCCTCGTCCCCACCCTCCTGAGGATTTTCCTGCTTCAATTTGCAGGAGACAGGCCTCTGCTCAGTCACCTGTTAGAAAGGAGACAGCCCGTGGCCAGTGGGTTCCTGAAGTTCCCAGGGCAGACAGGATGGGGTGGAGGGGTGAGGGCTATGCAAGTGACCAGCAGCACATTTCCCAGGAGGGTCCCCTGGACAAAGGGAGGTGGAGACATTAGGACAGGCCTCTGCCCATGTATTTAAATAGCCCAATAGGAGACAGCGGGGCCTAGGGGAGGAGCCTGAGAGAAGGTGAGCCCCATAGTCCTCAGCCAATGAGGAACGGGGGAGGGACCCTCTCCAATAGGATTAAGTTTCCTGTGATCCCTGCTCTGTGCCTCCTGCCCACAGACACTGCCCTGCGGACCTTTGGGCCCTGCTTCCTGCCCCCAAGTCCGTTATTAGAATTCCCACAGATGAGCATGTCTCACAGCTTTAAGGTCTGACTGTGGCCCAGAAGGAGGAGAGACTGTCCCATGGGCGGGTTTTCCTCTTCAGCCCCATCTGAGCCCCTGGGTGAGCAAGTGAGGGGGTGGGGGGTGTGGGCGCAGGCTCCCTGTCAGGAAGGAGTGACCCTGGGGCCTGAATGCGGGGTCTGAAGAGCTGAACTCGCTGGGCTCTGGGCGGTTCCCAGGAAGGAAATGGGGGGCGGGGGGCAGCACAGTTAATAAGGGAGAGAGCAAGGCCAGCCTGGCCCCAGGGAGTGTGGCCTGAAGACCGGCCCCAGAGGACGGTCCCCCAGCTTACAGCAGCTTTGGGAACTGGAGGGCATCCTGGCGGGAGAGGAGCCTGGATGTCACCTACAGGGGCCGCCCTGGGCACCCTGAGGCTGCAAGGACGAGGCCCGCTTTTCTAATCAGAGATGACGTCATTATTCACATGGAAAATCCTAAAGAATCTGGAAAGACAGAGGGGGACACGAATTGGTGTACCAGCACCAACCAGCCGGAAAACGCATTTAGAAAGAAAAACAACCCCCCTTCGAGGCATAAACACAGAGAAACACCTAAGAATCAACTTAAAACCTGACGCCCAGGTCTGCCCAGGGAAAGTGATAATGAAACAGGAATTTTAGGGGAATATAGGCAGGCTTAGGGAATTTTTAGAATTGGGGTCCATGGAAAAAACACAGGGCTGCAGACTGGGAGAAGGTGTATGTCCATAAGACAAGGCAACTGGAAGTTGCCAAAAAAGGTCTATATTTACAAAATGAAGAAGGAAGAAAGCCCAGAAGGAATAGGAGGACAATGAGGGAGGAGGGCTTCAGGAGTTACTATAGTAACCAATTCGAAGGGAATATTGACCAGTCAGAGGGGATATAAGGACATGGAACTGCAGTCTTTATAACCCATGGAAACAGGAAGTCTGTGGGACCTTTCCCTGCTCCCCACATGGGAGTTTGTATTTGTTTTTTAATAAATTTGCACCTTTGCTACACAACCTTCTGTTTGTGAATTCATTCTTCGACTCTGGCAGACAAAGAATCCGAGTTCCAGTCAAGAATTCCGTGTCAGGAGAGGAAAATGGTGACCAGCAGGAAGGTAGGGAGGGAGAGAGTGTGAGAGCGCAAGGAAGTGATAGAGGAGTGTGTGGACATGTGTGGTGTGTGTGTATGAGCTAGGGACAGTTAGATTCTGCAGGTCTTCTAAGGGGCTGCTAAACCGGGCAGTCTTAGGTGGCGGAGTCCCTCTCCAGGCGCGGACACTCCTGGGCGGCCAGCACAGGCACAGCGACCACGCCATCTTGGGAAACAGAGATGCTTGAGACTAGGATCCTGGCCTCAGCACCACCCAGTCTGATCTCAGACGCATACCAGGACCCTGCAGCCACTGGGGACAGAGACCTGTGACCACAGCTACAGACCTGCGGACACCAAAAGTTCAGAGATCCCCGCGGCAGATCCGTGAGTAACAGATCCCATCCCCCCCCTTCCCACAGGCTCACGGGCAGTGCCAGAGTAACTAACTGATAGACCCACCCCTTGCCGGGGGCCTCAGCGCTGCAGGAACTTTGGCCTGGAAGTGCGCGAGCACCTTGGAACTGATCCTTTCCCGCACTGCTGGCTTCGAGCCCTGGGCAGGAGGCAAACCAAAGGCACGAGCACCAGGAACTGATCCTACGTGCACTGCGTGCTTCGGAGCCCTGCCTGGGAGCAAACGTGCGAACGGAAAATTGTCCGAGTAGCACAGGCCCAGGGCCCCCTTTTTTTTGGGGCAGGAGGCAGCCCCAAGCACCAGTGACTTGACTGTGTTTCTTTATCCCCTGCCCCCTAAAATCCTGATCCCCTGTGCTTTCATACTAAAGAGCCAGTGAATCCATTTCCTGGGGCAGGGGGCACACAGGGACCCCTGATCTCTCAGGGGGGGGGTCGCGTGAAGAAACAAAAAACTCTTTTACTGGTTCTTTTGGGGAATTCTGACTCCTGGCATATGCAAGGGGGGCTCTGGTTTTTCAACACGG
>NW_005871811.1:215231-217692 GCF_000147115.1 Myotis lucifugus | reverse complement strand
GGTTAGACATCAACCAAAGACTTGTATGCATGCATATAGACATAACCAATGGACATAAGACACTGGGGGGTAGGGGAGGCCAGGGGATTGTCAAGGGCGGGGGAAAAGAAGGAGACATATGTAATACTCTTTGTAATAATTTAAGCAATAAAAAAAAATAAAAAAAAGAATTCCGTGTCAATAACATATGATCAGGAGTCCTGACATGGTGTAGACTCATGAGAAACCAACGTGCTTTTTCAGCAAAAGGCTTCACACCATGGCGACACCCACCATGTGAGGCCGCTGTGAATTCTTTATTCAAGAACTTAAATGTGTCTGAGCTCCATCATCATTCCTAGTGGAACATGCACATGGTCCTTCCTGGGCTTAGAACTGTGGACAAAAGGGGCCACATGCTAACCTGACAGCTCAGGGAAGGCCTGTGTGGTGGTTCTGCAAACTCAGAGACCTAAAGTCACCACAAAGGATGGTCTGAAATTAAACTTGAACTAAAAGCTGTTATGGTGGGTAGTTAAGTCCTAGGCTGGTATCTTCATGGACAAGGTCAACCTTGGCCTTAACATACCCTTGGCCTTAACATACCCTTGCAATGTCTGGGTAACTTGTAACTTCCCTTTCTCCAGACCCCTTGGGGCACAACCTAATGTGCCTGGGCCCCAGGAGAGAGACAACAAATTACTTCATTATCATGTTAATCGATCCTGCACCCACCTAAGCCAGTGTCTCTCATTTTACTTTTTATCCAATCTCAGAGCTTTCCGGGCTTTGCTTTCTCCTGCCTCTCTAGTCTATCACCAGTGGATTTCCAGTAACCCACGTACGTCCCTCCTTGGATTGCAATGTATAAAAATAGAGGAAAACCCGCCATTCTCAGGAGCATTATCTCAGTCTGTTGAGGTTCTGCATCCTGGCATTAGTCCACAGTTTGGCTGAAATACGCTCACAAAAATTCTTTACAGATTTGAATGTGTTTTTTACGTTAACAGTACTAAGACGGGGTTTCCTTCCTGTCCTGTTTTATTAAAATAAGGTTTCTTTATTTATTTAGTTTGTTTTGTTAATCCTCAACCAGATAGGAATTTGAGATCAGAGTCTCCCTTCAGTCGCTGAATTTTGTCAGATTTACGAGACAGCCTCCTTTTTTATTCACAAATACAATCCCTAAACCTAGACATAGGAAAGGGCTTTCTGTGAGCTCTGTGGCTGAGCCTGGGAGCAAAGTTAATTTAAGGCAGAGCAGGAAATTGTGTCTTTGCTTAACTCTCCACCTGCTCCTGGTCTGAGGGCTGTGCTGGTCTTGAGCGCCCCCTGGTGTCCTGGACGCCCCCCTGCAGCCCAGCCCTGCTGCCTCCCTCAGGGAGGTTTGTGTCTGGGCTCACACTGACTTCCCATCACTGTGTCTGTTGTACAGTAATACATGGCCGTGTCCTGGGTGCTCAGGCTGTTCATTTGCAGATACAGCGTGTTCTTGGCGTTGTCCCTGGAGATGGTGAATTGGCCCTTCACAGCATTGGCATAGTTTGTGGTACTTCCATCAGGATTCATTCGACATAACCACTCCAGCCCCTTCCCTGGAGCCTGGCGGACCCAGCCGATCCAGTGGCTATTGAGGGTGAATCCAGAGGCTGCACAGGAGAGTCTTCGAGACCCCCCAGGTGGCACCAAGCCTCCCCCAGACTCCACCAGCTGCACCTCACACTGGACACCTGCAAACACAGAGACACAAGGTAGACTTAGAGTCACATGGAAGCAAAAACAGGCACAGGCACAGGTCTCAGTGCTCCCCACTCCTGAGAATGACCTTGAAGAATGATCAGGAGGAAAACGCAGCTTGGCACCAAGTCCATGGTGGAGCCGCTGGGGTCCTGTCTCAGGCAAGTGGGTTCTGGGTGTCTCCCCAGCATGCGGGGCAGGGCCCTCTTTTATGAGCAGGAGGAGAGCCCCATTTGCATGGGGTCTGGATATAAGGTGCAGCTGTGACCCTGGGCTGCATGCCTGACCTTGTCATCCTAGGGGTGACCCCAGATGGGAAAGGACTCAAGGATGCTGGCCACAAGGGTCCCATCCTGACCCACGCTCCCTCCCTCCTTTCCCAAGACCCGGTCACCCTGACCCTATTCCTTTGGGGGCAGCCTCCAGGATTGTGAGTCCTCCATCCTTGGGGTTTTGATGATGACCCAAGGGTGCTGCCCCCAGAGGCAGGTGGACAGGGCTTCCTCTTGCTCTCCTTCACCCGCCTTGGGCCATGTTGCCTTTCTGGGGTTTGGGAATAAGATTTGCCTTGGAATGATGCTTTTATTTTGAGACTGAAAGATTCCCTTTGTTCTTCTTCCCAATCAGATCTTCCATGAAACTGGAATGTCAACATGTGATGAGGCAGGAGAGGCTGGCTGGAAGCTTCCTTTCTGGGTCCCATCTCGCTCTGCCCACCACCTCCTCTAGGGAAGGTCATGACGAA
>NW_005871811.1:209585-213946 GCF_000147115.1 Myotis lucifugus | reverse complement strand
CGGAGATCTCTGCTCCTTCCCTCTGATGAATTCTTAGTGAGAGGACCCCTCGGGCTCCTTTATGCCTTATTCCTGGACAAGAGTGGAGCTGTCTTCCTCTCAGGCTTGACCAGGGCTCTGGAGACACAACTGGAGGGAACCATGAGAGCCCAGACGCCCTGCCCCTCCCGGGCGACCACGGGCTGGATTAAGTGAGCGTGGGGACCAGGCAGTAAGACTGAGAGGAAGAGGACGTAGACAAATGTCTCCCCAGCCATGATGCCACAGTGGGTGAGGATACGGTGGGTGAGGACACGGTGGGTGAGGACACAGTGGGTGAGGCAATGGTGGGTGAGAACACGGTGGTGAGGTCACAGTGGGTGAGGTCACAGTGGGTGAGGTCACGGTGGGTGAGGTCACGGTGGGTGAGGTCACGGTCGATATGGACACGGCGGGTGAGGACACGGTGGGTGAGGACACAGTGGGTGAGGTCACGGTTGGTGTAAACACAGTGGGTGAGATCACAGTGGGTGAAGAGACAGTGGGTGAGGACACGGTGGGTGAGGACACAGTGGGTGAGGTCATGGTGGGTGTAAACACAGTGGGTGAGGACACAGTGGGTGAGGACACGGTGGGTGAGGTCATGGTGGGTGTAAACACAGTGGGTGAGGACACAGTGGGTGTGGACACAGTGGGTGAGGTCACGGTGGGTGAGGACACTGGGTGGGTGAGGTCACAGTGGGTGAGGTCACAGTGGGTGAGGTCACGGTGGGTGAGGTCACGGTGGGTGAGGACAGGGTGGGTGAGGACAAGGTGGGTGAGGTCACGGTGGGTGTAAACACAGTGGGTGAGATCACAGTGGGTGAGGACACAGTGGGTGAGGTCACGGTGGGTGAGGTCACGGTGGGTGAGGACAGGGTGGGTGAGGACAGGGTGGGTGAGGACACGGTGGGTGTAAACACAGTGGGTGAGATCACAGTGGGTGAGGACACAGTGGGTGAGGACACGGTGGGTGAGGACACGGTGGGTGAGGACACGGTGGGTGAGGACACAGTGGGTGTGGACACGGTGGGTGAGGACACAGTGGGTGAGGACACGGTGGGTGAGGTCACAGTGGGTGAGGACACAGTGGGTGAGGTCACAGTGGGTGAGGTCACAGTGGGTGAGGTCACAGTGGGTGAGGTCACGGTGGGTGAGGACACGGTGGGTGAGGTCACGGTGGGTGAGGACAGGGTGGGTGAGGACACGGTGGGTGAGGTCACGGTGGGTGTAAACACAGTGGGTGAGATCACAGTGGGTGAGGACACAGTGGGTGAGGACACGGTGGGTGAGGTCACAGTGGGTGAGGTCACAGTGGGTGAGGACACAGTGGGTGAGGACACAGTGGGTGAGGCACCAGTGGTTCTGCTGGTTCTCTGAGCAGCACCTCCGGCCCATGCCTGTCACTGCAGAGTGGAAACACCCTGCTCTTTGAGGCCTGGATCCAAGGAATGTCCTGTCAGTGGCAACAGGTTAAACAGAGCTCCAGGAGATTCATTAATTTATTTTTATTTATTTACTAGAGGCCCAGTGAGCACAAAATCGAAATCGTGCGTGAGTAGCTCGCTTCTGCTTGCCTCAGTTGGCTGCCCCGCCGTCCTCGTCCTCTGCTGCTTATAGCCCTCCACGCCTAGTAGCTCGATGCCCTACCCTACCCGCGAGAACCGAGGCTCGTTTCGTCGTGATAATATGATGGTGTGACGTCCACGGGCCTTTTATTAATATTCATTTTTTTAAATCTTCACTTGAGGATATTTCTCCATTGATTTTTTAGAGAGAGTGGAAGAGAGAGGGAAAGGCAGCAAGAAACATCAATGTGAGAGAAACACATAGACTGGTTGCCTCCTGCACTAGCCCAGACCAGGCCATGGGTTGGGGAGGCCGTTGCAACCAAGGGACATGCCCTTGACCATAATCAAACCTGGGACCCTTCAGTTTGCAGGCCGCGCTCTGTCCACTGAGCAAACCGGCCGGGGCTATTTTATTTTTTATGATGAGGAAACAAACTTGTAAAGGAAACCCCTCTTTGGCCAATCCCTGCACATGTCTTTGGGGCTGCGCTCTTGAGTTTAGTGAGTCCTGAGTTTAGTCAGTCCAGTAGTTCTGAGTGCCCCCTGCTCGCCCTGAGCGCCCCCTGGTGTCCTGAGCGCCCCCTGCAGCCCAGCCCTGCTGCTTCCCTCAGGAGGTTTGTGTCTGGGCTCACACTGACTTCCCCTCACTGTGTGTCTTGCACAGTAATACACGGCCATGTCCTCAGCTGTCAGGCTGTTCATTTGCAGATACAGCGTGTTCTTGGCGTTGTCCCTGGAGATGCTGAATCGGCCCTTTACAGAATCGGCATAGTATATGCTACCACCATAATCAGTAATGAATGAGACCCACTCCAGCCCCTTCCCTGGAGACTGGCGGACCCAGCCCATCCAGTAGTTACTGAAGGTGAATCCAGAGGCTGCACAGGAGAGTCTCAGAGACCTCCCAGGTGGCACCAAGCCTCCCCCAGACTCCACCAGCTGCACCTCACACTGGGCACCTGCAAACACAGAGACACAAGGTGGACTGAGAATCACATGGAAGCAAAAACAGGCACAGGCACAGGTCTCAGCGCTACCCACTCCTGAGAATGACCTTGAAAAATGATGAGGAGAAAAACACAGCTTGGACCCAGGTCCATGGTGGAGCCGCTGGGGTCCTGTCTCAGGCACGTGGGTTCTGGGTGTCTCCCCAACATGCCAGGCAGGGCCCTCTTTTATGAGCAGGAGTAGAGCCCCATTTGCATGGAGTCTTGATATAAGGGTGCAGCTGGGACCCTGGGCTGCATGCCTGATCTTGTCATTCTAGGGGTGACCCCAGATGGGAAAGGACTCAAGGATGCTGGCCACAAGGGGTCCCGTCCTGACCCACTGTTGGGGTCAACCCCATCAGGTCCAGGGGTTCCCAAAGGTGTGGACGGAGTTGGCGAAGAAGGAATGACATGGAGACAGCGTTCAATTGATCAGCAGCCTAGCCAGGTTCTCCAGCCAGGTTCTCTCTTTAGTCTCCTGTTACATCTGTATTTATACCATTTGATTTTAATCCTATCCATTCTATTCCAAAGGTTTAGGGCATTGGTCATCTCCATTCCAAGGTCACTACTCTACTGTTCTGTTAAGCTACAAGGAAGTAACTGAAGGAGATTATCCTAAGTAAAGATTATGTAGCTTAAGCGTGATTGTTCGTAGTTAAGGTGATTAACTACCCACCTGGCACTTAGTTAAGGGGTTTTACTGATTTATTCCCTTCCTTAGTCCTGTTAATCCCTAACTCCAGGGGAAAATCCCCACCTGGGGAAACAACCTTTCTCGGAGAGGTGACCTTGGTTAAAACACATAGCACTAAGAAGGGGAACAAACATATTAAGAACAGTATGCCATATATGCCAGGTCCCTTGAAACATATGCTGTGCAGATGTTTCTTCCCTGCAGCAACTGTGTCAAGCAGCAAGGATGGACAGGCTTCCCGCAACCCACCCTCCCTCCTCCTTTCCTGAGACTCGGTCACCCTGACCCTATTCCTTTGGGCACAGCTCCAGGATTGAGAGTCCTCCATCCTTGGGATTTTGATGAGGACCCAGGGGTGCTGCCCCAGTAGGTACTGTGGATGGGGCTTCCTCTCGCTATACTTCACCCTCCATGGGCAATGTTGCCTTTCTGGGGTTTGGGAATGAGAACTTGCATTGGAATGATGCATTTATTTTGAGACTAAACATTGTCTCCATTATTTCCCACAATCAGCTCTTCCATAAATCTCTCCTGTGAATGTGTGATGAGGCAGGAGACGCAGGGCTGGACGCTGTGGCTGCAGCCTCCGTCTCAAAACTGCTGTCCCTGTGCCAAACACGCAGCTGCCTTCCTGAAACCACACAATTCACTCAACTTCCCTGCTGTTCACATGCAAGTCCTGTTTCCCAGCCTCTCAAATTGGGGGAAGTTCTGTCATTCACAAAAGGAGCCCTTGCTGGTGCTGCTCAGTGGTTGGAGTGTCGGTCAGGGCACCAAAATCTCGGGTTCAATTCCTGGTCAAGGGAATATACTGGGTTGCAGGTTCACTCCCGGCCCCTGCTCAGGGGCAGTGGGGAGGCAACTAATCCATGTGCCTCTCTCACATCGATGTTTCTCTCTCCACCCCCCTCTTCCACTCTCTCTCTGAAAAGCAATGGAAAAAATATCCTTGGATGAGATAAAAATTAAAAAGGAACATGTTGGCTTTTGGAGCAAACCCTGGGTAGAAACTGAGGCACCAAGTCGTCCTTGGGGCAGGTGAGCCCCTCCCTTCTCGGTGACAGAGGGGCCACCTGCAGGTCAGTC
>NW_005871811.1:192438-208984 GCF_000147115.1 Myotis lucifugus | reverse complement strand
GTGATGGCAGCTCAGCACAGCAAAAGTGCTACATGCCACCGACTGCTGCACTTTGTGGAAGAAACAAGGTAGACACGTGCCCAGGGACTGACAGTCACCGTTCAGGGTCATCTGGTCAGAATTCCCTAACTGGGCCGTTATGTGGGGAGTTACCCCGAGGCCTTAACTTTTTAGTAAAAGGCTTCTCTTTGCCTAAAGCCAGCCTTGCCCATAGTTCTTGAGCATCGAGGTCAACACTCCTTTAAAACAAGCCCTAACCACCCTCAGGAGAGCACTCTTGTTAAGTGTCCTGTGATCCAACCCCCGCCTGCTCCCTCCCACCTCCATGCAGCCTTCCTTCCTCCTCCTCAATCCCAAACGTGTCAGAGATGCTGTGAGAGCAACTGTGACACTGGCATTCCCAGGGGCATCTGAGATCCTGCTTCCTTGCAACTGTCCTAGGTTTGAACATGCACATGGTCCTCCCTCGGCTTAGAACTGTGGACAAAAGAGACCACATGCTAACCTGACAGCACAGGGAAGGCCTGCGTGGTGGTCCTGCAAACTCAGAGATCTAAAGTCACTGCAAAGGATGGTCTGAAATTAAACTTGAACTAAAAGCAGTGATGGTGGGCAGTTACGTCCTAGGCTGGTATCTTCATGGACAAGGTCAACCTTGGCCTTAACTGAGCCTATCTGTCTTTTTACATCTATGATAACATACCCTTGCAATGTCTGAGTAACTTGTAACTTCCCTTTTTCCAGACCCCTTGGGGCACAAAGTAATGTGCCTGGCCCCAGAATAGATACCACAAATTATTTTATTATTATCACTAGAGGCCTGGTGCACGAATTAGTTCATGAGTGGGGTCTGGCTGGAGGCCCCCATCGGCCAGGGGAAGGGCCGTTGGCTGGCCCCTGATCAGGGTGATGAACTCCTTTAGCTTTTTCTTGTCTGTGAAGCTCTTTATCTGGCTTTCAATTCCAAATGAGCTTTGCTGGGTAGAGAAGGGGGTGGTAAGAAATATTCAAAGTGAGGAAGAGCAAGGACCTACAGCCAGGTGACTTTCCTTTTGAAAGGACATGTCTGTTCAGGGTAGATGGTTCTGTCTCCGTGAAACCCGGGTCAGTCTTTGCATTGGCCAAGTGGAATCGCTGAGTACTATTTGAGAGTCGCCAAGGCTGGGAGCTGATCTCAGAACAGTTAAAAGCATGTTCGTGAAGGGATGTTATGGGTTCTCATCAAAAAGCCCGCACGTGTCTGTGCTACACCAACAGGGTTGTTTTAATACGGAAGCCTCCATCCATGGAGCTGGCGGGAGGTTGAAAGTGGTCGTGGGTAGATGAGGCTGGTGCCAGGCGACCTGGCAGGTGTCAGCGGCTCAGCTGTCTGAGCCAAGGCGCGGGGAGACAGGCTCTGATGTCACCACTGCGGGGAGGATTTGACGGCAGCGGCAGTAGCTTCAGAGCTTGTTGCCATTTTGTTTTATTTTTATCTCCATTTCCTTTTAAAGCTTTCCAGGTTGCGTTCGTTCGAGAGAGGAGCAGCCTTTGCATCTCCTCGGTGGAGAGCAGGCCTTCGATCTGGATTCACACGCAGCCAGACAGAGTCCTGTTTAGAAACACCTGTGGGTCTTACATTATTTGCTCTATTACCGATAAAGAGGGTTTTAGATTCTGACACGTAAATATGTTTCCTGCTTTTCCCGAGGGCAGGAGGCCGAGGGCAGGAGGCCGAGAGCAGTCACAGGCACAGCCACAGTTCTTCACTCCTTCACAGGCCTCCATCCAAGGGCAGTGATGCAGGCGCTTCACACACGGAGGGGGATGGGGAGCAGGGAGGGGCAGCCATGTTTTTCCCAGGCCTTCTCTCAGTCTGATCTTTCTGCTCCGGGTCAGTAGTGGCTTCCTTTGAGGCGGAGTCAGGCGTCTGGGGGACAAACACAACCCATGGGGACTCCTCGCTGAGCGCCTTCTGTATAACTTCTGTATACCTGGTGGACGTCTCCCCTAAGAAGGGGTGCTCCTTGTTTCTGGAACCAGCAGGTGTGAGTGGTGGTGGATCAGGCTGGTTGGCTGCTACAGTGTCCTCATAGCCGCAGTGTCAGTAGGTGGGGAAGAGTATCTGGGACTCTAGATTCCCTCTGGGGCTTGCAGAACTGCTCCCTCCTTTGGTTCTCCCATTCTCTGAGGAGGCGGCTGTTGGCAGATGGCAGGACAGATTGATCTGCAGTCAGACCTATGGCCCGACCTCCAGGGAGGTTTCCTGACCCCTCTGCGTCCCCTGCTCACCTGAAGCCCCTAAAATAGTCGGAGGCTCCCATGAGCTTGTGGAGGTGGGTCCTTGGTCATCGATTTTTATTTTTTTAATATATTTCTTTCATGTGAAGTGATCACACTTCGTCTGGAGAGGGGCAGGCTCAAGTGACCTTGTAGAGCGTCTAGGGAGGGGAAGCGGCCACAGTGCCTGAGGCCAAGTTCCAGGAGGCTGGCAGCGATGTTGGGATCATGCCAGCAGCGCTGGTCCGTTGGTGCCTGTCCTGTCCTCTTGAGATTGAACCTGGAGGACTACTAGGGACCAACCCCCAGTTCTGCCGTCTCCACCACTGATTAGTCTCAGGGCTGGGAGGAGGGGACCAAGAGGCCTGCCTTTCAGCCACTGACCAGTCACCGCTCACCACTGATTGATCAGCTCCTGCTCCCTCAGCTCCCTAGCCTGGCATTTGATCAAGTCTTTGGTCGTTTTGGACTTTATGGACCCTGGGTTTTTATATGTTAGGTTTTTAACTGTTCCTGCACCCACCTAAGCCAGTGTCTCTCATTTTACTTTTTATCCAATCCCAGAGCTTTCCTAGCTTTGCTTTCTCCTGCGTCTCTAGTCTATCACCAGTGGATTTCCAGTATCCCATCTATGTCCCCCCTTGGATTGCAATGTATAAAAATAGAGGAAAACTTGCCATTCTCAGGAGCATTATCTCAGTTTGTTGAGGTTCTGCATCCTGGCATTTGTCAACAGTTAGGCTGAAATACACTCACAAAAATTCTTTACAGATTTGATTGTGTTTTTTATGTTAACAGTACTAAGATGGGGTTTCCTCCTACCATGTCCTTCCTGTCCTGTTTAATTAAAATAAGGTTCCTTTATTTATTTAATTTGTTTTGTTAATCCTCAACCAGATAGGAATGTGTGATTAGAGTCTCCCTTCAGTCACTGAATTTTGTCAGATTTATGACAGAGCCTCCTTTTTTATTCACAAATACAATCCCTAAACCTAGACATAGGAAAGGGCTTTCTGTGAGCTCTGTGGCTGAGCCTGGGAGCAAAGTTAATTTAAGGCAGAGCAGGAAACTGTGTCTTTGCTTAACTCTCCACCTGCTCCTGGTCTGAGGGCTGTGCTGGTCTTGAGCGCCCCCTGGTGTCCTGGACGCCCCCTGCAGCCCAGCCCTGCTGCCTCCCTCAGGGAGGTTTGTGTCTGGGCTCACACTGACTTCCCATCACTGTGTCTGTTGTACAGTAATACATGGCCGTGTCCTGGGTGCTCAGGCTGTTCATTTGCAGATACAGCGTGTTCTTGGCGTTGTCCCTGGAGATGGTGAATCGGCCCTTCACAGCATTGGCATAGTTTGTGGTACTTCCATCAGGATTAATTTCACAAAGCCACTCCAGCCCCTTCCCTGGAGCCTGGCGGACCCAGTGCATCCAGTAGCTACTGAAGGTGAATCCAGAGGCTGCACAGGAGAGTCTGCGAGACCCCCCAGGCAGCACCAAGCCTCCCCCAGACTCCACCAGCTGCACCTCACACTGGACACCTGCAAACACAGAGACACAAAGTGGACTGAGAATCACATGGAAGCAAAAACAGGCACAGGCACAGGTCTCAGCGCTACCCACTCCTGAGAATGACCTTGAAAAATGATCAGGAGGAAAACGCAGCTTGGCACCAAGTCCATGGTGGAGCCGCTGGGGTCCTGTCTCAGGCACGTGGGTTCTGGGTGTCTCCCCAGCATGCGGGGCAGGGCCCTCTTTTATGAGCAGGAGGAGAGCCCCATTTGCATGGAGTCTGGATATAAGGGTGCAGCTGGGACCCTGGGCTGCATGCCTGACCTTGTCATCCTAGGGGCGACCCCAGATGGGAAAGGACTTAAGGATGCTGGCCACAAGGGGTCCCGTCTGACCCAGCCTCCCTCCCTCCCTCCTTTCCTAAGACCCGGTCACCCTGACCCCATTCCTTTGGGGGCAGCTTCCAGGATTGAGAGTCCTCCATTCTTTGGGTTTTGATGAGGACCCAGGGGTGCGTGGATGGGGCTTCCTCTCCTCCTTCACCCGCCGTGAGCCATTTTGCCTTTCGGGGGGGTTGGGAATAAGAACTTGCATTGGATGATGCTTTAATTTTGAGACTGAAAGATTCTCTTTGTTGTTTTCCCCATTCAGATCTTCCACAAAACTCGAGGGTGTACATGTGACGGGGCAGGAGAGGCCTGGTGGATGCTGTGTCCACAGCCTCAGTCTGTAAACTGCTGCCCCTGTCACAGCTTGTAACTGCCTTTCCAAAACCACAGAGTTCACTTAACTTCCCTGTTGTTCGTGTGCAAAGGTCCTGTTTTCCCAGCCTCTCAAACTGGAACAAGTTCCGTCTTTACAAATGGAGCCCTGGCTGGTGTTGTCCAGTGGTTTATACATTGGCCAGGGCATCACATGGTCTCACGTTCAATTTCTGGTCAAGGTTGCCGGTTCACTCCTGGCCCCGGTCAGGGTCATTGAGGAAACAACCAATCCATGTGCCTCTCTCACATAAATGTTTCTCTCCCCACCGACCCCCGCTACTCTCTTCCATTCTCTCTCTGAAAAGTAATGGAAAAAGTATCTTTTGGTGAGAATAAAAAAATAATAAAAGGAACATGTTGGCTTTTGGAAGCAAAACCCTGGGTAGAAATTGAGGCACCAAGTCGTCCTTGGGGGCAGGTGAGCCCCTCCCTTCTCGGTGACAGAGAGGCCACCTGCAGGTCAGTCCTCAGCTCTTCTTCTGGGTGCAGCCCCGTCCCACAACCTCTCCCTCTGCCCCATGAAGCACAGGCCCTGGCCAGCTCAGCTGGACTCACTGGGAGTGAGGCCCCCACTCCCCCCACTCGCTTTGCCCGAAGAGGAGACCATGCCCACCCCAGGTCTGAGCGAGGTCACCTACCCCAAAGCCAGGGGGCCGAGTGCCGGTTCCCAAGGGAATCCACAGCCCTTGTGTGGAGAGGGGAGACCTGCCCTGTGGACACATTATGAGCCCATTGCACAGCTGTACTAAGCAAGGCTCATCCATGAACTGCATCAGCCGCCCACACCGTGCTGATGTATGAGGTGTGCAGGGCGGCTGCCTCGTCCCAAAGCCCTGCTCTGCTCAGACTCAGACCCAGCTCGCACCTCCCCAGGCTGCTGGTTCAGAGACATTGGGTCCTGGTTTAAAAGAAACACAGAGATGAGGGGTTTTCAGGCCTGAGAGGAGGAGGGGGTGGGAGTCAGTGTGCAATGGGGGCTGGGCTTCTCCAGGCTGCAATCAAAATGCTGTGGAAGTGGGCACAGGGGGTGATGGCCGCACAGCACAGCCAAAGTGCCACATGCCACTGACTGTGCACTTTGTGGAAGAAACAAGGTAGACACGTGCCCAGGGACTGACAGTCACTGTGCAGGGTGATCTGATCAGAATTCCCTAACTGGGCCATTATGGGGGAGTCAGCCCCAAGCCTTAACTTTTTAGTAAAAGGCTTCTCTTTGCCTAAAGCCAGTCCTGCCCATAGTTCTTGAGCATCAAGTTCAACACTCCTTTAAAACAAGCCCTAACCGCCCTCAGGAGAGCACTCTTTTAAGTGCCTGCGATCCAACCCCCACTTGCCCCCTCCCACCTCCATGCAGCCTTCCTTCCTCCTCCTCAATCCCAAATGTGTCAGAGAAGCTGTGAGAGCAACTCTGACACTGGCATTCTCAGGGGCATCTGAGATCCTGCTTCCTTACAACTGTCCTAGGTTTGGCTCAGATCAACTCTTAAAAAATTCTCCACAGGTTTGGACATGGGTATGTCAACTACCTCAACGTGGTTCACGTATGTTGTGGGTTTTATGCCATTTCACCCACCCAGGGGAACCTGGAAACATGTTACAGTGGAGATGGGCACAGCTGGAGAGGCTTCATTCCTAAGGAAGGGAACCTGACGTCCATGACAACCTACAGCAAACTTGTTTTCCCTCCAACACACGGGAACTCTTTAGCCCGCATCCTGGCGAGGTTGCAGGTTTTTAATAATTGTGTGCACTTCCCTCTCCACACCTGGAAGAAGAAGGTATGAATGTATGTTGTAAATAAAGAAAAAACAACATATTGATGTAAGAAATGTCCAAACATGGAATGTTTTACAACCTTTTATTGGAGCCAAACTGTCAACTGTTGGGGAGCAAGACCTCAAATGCCCGGAGAATAACTAGGTGCAGTTGTGTTTGTGCATTTGAAGTTAAGGCGGGAAGGTGAGGAAGGTGACACGGAGGAGGGAGAGAGCGAGGCGGGGACTGGGTGACAGGACAGTTACCAGGAGGTGCTCTCCTGAGGGTGGTCATGCTGATGTCACAGGTGTGTCAACCCAGATGCACAGGAACAATGGATGGGGTTGCTCAAGGGAAAGATGAGCCTTTTAGTAAAGAAGTCATAGGCCTGGGGCGGGCCCACCCCAGGGCTGCCCAGGTAGGAATGTGTGATTAGAGCCCCTGGGAGGGTCCTTTCAGTCCCTGGATTATGTCAGAATAAAGACAGAGCCCCTTTTATGATCATAAATACAATCCCTAAAACTAGAGATAGGAGAGGGCTTTCTGTGAGCTCTGTTGCTTGGAGCAAAACTATTTTAAGACAAAGCAGGAAATGTTATCTTTGCTTAACTCTGCACCTGGTCCTGGTCCTGGTCCTGTGCTGGTCCTCAGCGCCCCCTGGTGTTCTCGACGCTCCCTGCAGCCCAGCCCTGCTGTCTCCCTCAGGGAGGTTTGTGTCTGGTCTCACACTGACTTCCCCTCACTGTGTATCTCGCACAGTAATACACGGCTGTGTCCTCAGTGGTCACGGACCTCAGTTGCAGGGAGAGCTGGTTCTTGGATGTGTCTGGGTCGATGACTAACCGACTTTGGAGAGATGGCGCGTACTGTCTGTACCACTTGGACCTGAAGTAGGTCCTTCCCAGCCACTGGAGCCCTTTCCCTGGGGGCTGCCTGAACCAGTCCCAAGTGGCACTGTTGCTAGAGACACTGTCCCCAGTGATGGCACAGGTGAGGGACAGCGTCTGCGAGGGCTGCACCACTGAGGAGCCCGACTCCTGCAGCTGCACCTGGGACAGGACACCTGGGAAAGAAGGAAGCAACAAGGTTAATCAGTCCACGTCTTTGTGAACACAATTATGAACCCCCAGGTCCCCAGACACTGACCCCAAGGGAGCCCCAGCACGGGAAGGAAGACGAGGAAGAAGACAGCCATGTCCCTGGGTCAGCCAGACTCAGCAGGCTCTGCGGCCCCAGTGGTGGCTGTATTTACACAGGAAGCCACGCCTGGCATTTGCCTGAGCATCGCTCTCTGATATAAGGCCCCGGGTGCACACAGCCCACTGACGCACGGACCCCAGTTCTGCAGCCAGATTTCTCCAGAGCCGGGTCCTTGGGCAGGTGGAACCCAAGGCAGGGGCCACAGACAAGGGTGATCATACATGGGCCTGTGGGTGTGGCCATGTGGACCTTACACCAATTCCAGAGCCTGTTCACCCACATTAATTGATTGGACTTCATTCATTCATTGATTCCACCAGCACTGAGGGCCATTGACATACCAACATCCCTCTCGGTAACAAGGACAAATCATTGAAGAGACAGAGGCCCTGCCCCCGTGTTCTGGGGTCAAACGCCAGTTGCTTGTTGGTTAGACACACACCATGTACCCCCAGAGCCCGGCAGCTGGGGATTCTGGGAGCAGAGGGCACAGGTGAGCGCATCCTCAGACCAGGGGACCCACAGGGGAAGGACATAGTCCTGGGCTTGCGTTTTGCTTCCTGATGAGGTGCCTCACGCTGGGCAAAGGGAGTGTGGCCTATAGACCTGCCCTAGGGGTTCCCAGGGCCCAGGGGCAGCTTTGGGAACTGGATGGGGATCTTGGTGGGCGGGGTGGGGGGTGGGATGTGACCCACAGGGGCCGCCCCAGTGCCTCCTGGCTTCTCCTCGAGGTGCAGGGGGCTCACAGAGAGGAGGCACCTTTTCTATTCAGAGATGACGTCATTATTCACATGGAAAATCCTAAAGAATCTGGAAAACAGACCTGGACACGACTTGGTGTGTAAGCACCAACCAGCCAGAAAATGCATCTGGAAAGAAAAACAACCACTGCCACCCGCTGCGAGGCAAAAACACAGAGAGAAAGCACCTAAGGATCAACCTAAAACCTGACGCCAGGCTCTGCCCACGGGAAGTGATAACACGTGGTCAGGAGCCCTGACGCAGGTGTGACCCAGAGAAACCAACACGCTTTTTCAGCAAAAGGCTTCACACCATGTCCACACCCACCGTGTGAGGCCACTCCTATGAGCAGCCCTGTCTGGGAGAAAGCCACCCCAAGTTTCTGCCATAATGCCAGACAATTCAGTTATTTCCTGTATGTCCCAGGATACTCCAATTCCACCACTTATGGCTGGAGCTCAGAGGAAGCAAGACCCTGTAAGTTCCTGTGCTGGCTCTTTAAGAGGTACAGCCTGAGTCTGCAGCTGCCTCCATGTCACTCAAAGATAATCATTTCTGGTTTTTGGAACCCGAAGTTATGAGGACTTCTCTTTCAAGCTCTGGAACCCTGGGTTCAAGGTCTGGTGTGGGGCTGGGACCCTTTGCTTCTCACTGGAAGCCTCTACAGCTGAGATATCTCTCCCAAATAAAAACACACCACATGTGGGTGTCGACTAGTGTGTACCCCACCTCTGCCCTTCCTACCAGTCTTGATGTGCTTTCTTCTTTATCCCCCTAGTCCGGAATGATGGTTGTTCTCTATTTTAGTTGTACATTCCATGTGGTTGTGGGAGGCAGTGAGAACATGCATTTACCTATGCCTCCAAATTGGTTCTCACCATTTTCCAATTTTTAATAGTGGAGGCGTATGTTATTGTTTTAAAGATCTTTATTCTTTTCTAACATAAGCATTTAATGCTATACATTTCCCTCTAAGCACTTCTCTAGCTGCATCTCAGAAAATTTGATATTTTGCAATTTCATTTTCATCCAGTTTTGACATATATTTTCATTAGTTTAGAATTCGACGTTGATGTTCCTTCAATGCTCCTTCAGCTCTTTAGAGTCATCACTCCACTGACTTCTGGTTTTGGTAGTTTATCATGTGACCTTTGATGTTTTTATTAATTTTGTTCCTTGACTCATGTGTGTTTTTTTCTTTGCTGCCCTTAGGCATTTTATCTTTTTCACCAGTTTGACTTTATTGTGCCTTGATTTAATGTTGTTTATTTTAATTCTTCTTGGGGTATGTTGGTGTTCTTAGATCTTTTTATAGTTTACATCAAATTCTGAGAAACTATTTTCCATAATTTCTTCAAATATTTTACTTGGTGCTCCCTCTCTTGTCTTTATGGGATTCCAATTACATGTATACACATTTGACTGTTTTATTGTCTCTTATATTCCTGACTCTTGACTATTTTTTAAAAAACTAATTCGGTGTTCGATTTAGGAAAGCTTCCATTATACTTCTTTAAGTTCACTTATGTTCAACTTTTAGTGTTAGTCTTACTTCATGTATTTTTCATTATATACGTTGTTATTATCCTAACCTCTAGAAATTCAAAATACAGAGCAGTTCTACCAAGTTCCTTTCTAGGAGGTTAAAGCCTTTGTGTGTTTTATCCAACAGAAACTCCTGACAGAAGACTGCCCCTTTGTTAGCACAGCCGAGGCTATTGGTTGCTGAGGCTGCAATACTGTTTCTCTGGTCACTGCCCAACGACATCCCCAATGGCCTCCTTAAAATGGCAATGTCTCCTGGAGGAGAGACCAAAGGAAATACTAAGGACTCCTTCTGACTGATCAATGGGGCAGAGGAAGTAAGTGCCTTCTCCTAAGGGGTGGTGTGAAAGGAAATGTAAAGCATAAAGGGGAAAGGCAGTGAGTCCTTGAGGAGGGGGTTTACTCCTGGAGAATAAAACCACTGACTAGATCATCAGAGAATATATCCCCCAGGTCCCAGCTCCTGAGCTGATCCTCATGCTCTGTGGTGCTGAGCGCCCCCTGGTGTCCTGAGCATCCCCTGTAAGCTAGCCCAGCTGCCTCCCTCAGGGATGTTTGTGTCTGGGCTCACACTGACTTCCCCTCACTGTGTCTCTTGTACAGTAATACACGGCTGTGTCCTCGGTGGTCACGGAGCTCAGCTGCAGGGAGAACTGGTTCTTGGATGTGTCTCTGGAGATAGAGGTTCGGCTCTTGAGGGAGGGGGTGTAGTAAAGGTTTCCAACATTATTTATGCACCCCATCCACTCCAGCCCCTTCCCTGGTGGCTGGCGGATCCAGCTCCAGCAGTAACCACTGGTGATGGAGTAACCAGTGACAGTGCAGGTGAGGGAGAGGGTCTGTGAGGGCGTCACCAGGCCTGGGCCCGACTCCTGCAGCTGCACCTCAGACAGGACACCTGGGACAGAGAGAACACAGTGAGTCCTGGGCTCAGATGCAGGATCCCCATCTCCTCACATCTAAGCCCTTGAGTCACTCACATCTGGGAGCTGACAGCAGGAAGAGGAAGAACCACATGGGATTCATGCTCTTGCAGGTGAGGTCCTCGTCCCCTAGAAAGTATTCTCCAGGCTGAGGACGCCCTGAATTTAAGTGGATGCCAACTGTATGTGTGTGTCTGGTGGCCATGTGGGCATTTGCATATGGGAGGTGTCTACACATACAAAGGGCAAGAGGTGAGGGGAGGCCCGGGTCTCTGGGGCTTCTCTTGGAAGGAGGTGCTGACTGTGCCCTCAGAGAACCAGGCCCTCCTTGGGGTCCTGGTCACCGTGCCCAGGGACCTCTTCTTCCACAGCAGGAGATGTGATGCAGGAGGTGGTCAGGAAGTAGGATGTGGGAGCAATCAGTGACTCCTTAGGGATAAAATCAATGTGCCTATTCTTCCAGGGATATTGACAGATATAGATATAGATAGATATAGATATAATTATAGATATAATTATCGATATAGTTATAATTATAGATATAGTTATATAGATCTTTTTTCAAAAAATATAATTTTCTTGATTTTTAGAAAGAGAGAAGGGAGATGCATAGAGAGATAGAAACATCCATGAGAGACAATCATGGATTGGGCTCTTTCAGCATGGCCCCCACTGGAGATGTAGACAGCAACCCCATCATGAGCCCTCACTGGGAATTGAACCAGTAACTTCTTGGGTCCTGGGTCGACACTCAACCGCTGAGCGACATGAGCCAGGCTGGATCTTCTTTCCTTTGTCCTCACCTGAGGATGTGTTCATTGATTTTTAGAGGGAAAGGAAAGGACAGAGAGAGAAGGAAATAGAGAAACATTGATGTGAGAGAGAAATACTGACCAGTTACCTCCCATTTATGCCCATACTGCGAATCAAACCTGCAATATTTTCATTTATTTATTTAATTATTTTTAAATTGATATCAGAGAGGAAGGGTGAGGGAGAGAGAGACAGAAATATCAATGATGAGAGAAAATCATTGATTGGCTGCCTCCTGCACTCTCCAAACAGGGGATGTTGCCCAAACCTGGGCATGTGCCCTGACTGAATGGAACAGTGACCTCCTGGTTCAGAAGTCAATGCTCAACCACTGAGCCACGCTGGCCAGGCTATTCCTACACTTTTAGGATTCACAGAGCTCCCTGTGTACCTGGGCTCTGGTGAGTGGGACGTTGGCAACATTATAGGTGACCAGGCACCAGCCGTTCCCTGACTGCCCTCTGAGCCCAGTGGCCATGGGCTTGTCCACCATGATGCTCTGCAGCTCACGCCCCCCCACCCCTGGAGGTTCCCTCAGCACAGGTGTGAGCTGTTGGAGGTGCTCTGAGGTCAGTGCTCAGCTGCGTCTCCACCTGACACAGGTTAGGCCCCCACAGCCTGACATCACTCACGGGCACTACACATGGGCACTGCAGGGTGGCTGAGGCTGGCTTTACGCCGCCTGAGTGGCCCTGGCCCCGGCATCTCAGGGAGGGCCTGGCACAGCAGATGGGCATGAGGGGTTGACGTGGGGGTGCATTTAAGGCAAAACCTACCAGGGCTGGAAGGAGAGGGCAGAGTGCAGCCCTGTCGGACGTCCTGTGCAGGCCTGATGGGGTGAGAATGCGGGCGGCAGAGGACAGAGGGTGAGGATGGGGTGGTGTCTGCAGAGCCTGGAGGGACAGCAGAGGTGGGTGGGGACCAAGTCTCCTTCAGCAGGTTCTCAGGATCCAGGTGGGTTCTCCAGGGGAAGCGGGACAGCTATAGGGACGTGTTCCCCGGGACGAGGTTCTGAAACCCACGGGAACAGGGCCCAGCAGGGCTGTGACAGGCCCCATCACTGGGCCTCCTTCCTGCCTCCGTCCTGGGACACCTTGAGAGCTGGGTACTGATTCGAGGCTCACACAGTGGCAGTGGCCACAAAGTATGATCCTAACCCACCATGTGCATCCCAGTCAGTGAGAGGCTCGTGGCTAACTGCCCCAAAGGGCTCCTCCTGGGGCAGAGCGAAGGGATGATGACCTCAGGTGAGAGTTGGGGCCTGGAATCCCGGATCTCTGCTCAGCACTGTGAGCGAAGTTGGGGCGCATCGCTCTCAGTGGGGGGGGGACGGGAATCCCTACAATGTTTTCCTTGTCAACCCAGAAAGCGACCATCAGGGACATGGTGACAGGAAGGGCCCAGATGAGAAGTCGCCCAGATCTGAAACACAGCCACTTCCTGCTTTTTTGCCTGCAGAGAATCTAATTAAAGCCACAATGAAGGAAGCAGGAGCTACCCCAGGGACAACAGGAGGGAAGAAAGCATTGACCCCAATAGGAAGCCCTCACAACCCCTCCAGGGACAGCTTCTGACCTGGGACCCTGTGTTTGCTGAGCGCCCCCTCGTGGCCTGAGCGCCCCCTGCAGCCCAGCCCTGCAGCCTCCCTCAGGGAGGTTTGTGTCTTGGCTCACACTGACTTCCCCTCATCACACAGTAATACATGGCCTTGTCCTCGGCTCTCAGGCTGTTCATTTGCAGATACGGTGTGTTCCTGGCATTGTCCCTGGAAATGGTGAATCGGCCCTTCACAGAGTCTGCATAGTATGTGCTACCACCAGTATGAGTAAAGTGTGAGACCCACTGCAGCTCCTTCCCTGGAGCCTGGCGGACCCAGTTCTTTTCATAGTCACTGAAGGTGAATCCAGAGGCTGCACAGGAGAGTCTCAGAGACCCCCCAGGCGGCACCAAGCCTCCCCCAGACTCCACCAGCTGCTCCTCACACTGGACACCTGCAAACACAGAGACAGAAGGTGGACTTAGAATCACACGGAAGCAAAAACAGGCACAGGCACAGGTCTCAGTGCTCCCCTCTCCTGAGAACGACCTTGAAAAATGATCAGAAGGAAAAGGCAGCTTGGCACCAAGTCCATGGTGGAGCTGCTGGGGTCCTGTCTCAGGCACTTGGGTTCTGGGTGTCTCCCCAACATGCAGGGCAGGGCCCTCTTTTATGAGCAGGAAGAGAGCCCCATTTGCATGGAGTCTGGATATAAGGGTGCAGCTGTGACCCTGTGCTGCATGCCTGACCTTGTCATCCTCGGGGTGACCCCAGATGGGAAAGGACTGAAGGATGCTGTCAACAAATGGTCCCGTCCTGACCCTCCCTCCCTCCGTCCTTTCCTGAGACCAGTCATCCTGACCCCATTTCTTTGGGGGCAGCTTCCAGGATTGAGAGTCCTCCATCCTTGGGGTTTTGATGAAGACTCAGGGGTGCTTCCCCCAGAGGCACATGGATGGGGCTTCCTCTTCCTCTCCTTCACTCGCTGTGGGACATGTTGCTTTTCTTGGGTTTGGGACTAAGAATTTGGTTTGGAATGATACTTTTATTTTATTTTATTTTATTTTATTTTTTTAATTTTTTTAATTTTTAAGAACTTTTTTTATTAAATCTTTATTGTTCAGATTATTACATTTGTTCCTCTTTTTTCCCCCCATAACTCCCTCCTTCCAGCTCCCACCCCACCCTCCGCCCTCACTCCCCACCCACTGTCCTCATCCATAGGTGCACGATTTTTGTCCAGTCTCTTCCCGCATCTCCCACACCCCTTTTCCCCCTAAGAATAGTCAGTCCGTTCCCTTTCTATGTCCCTGATTCTATTATAATCACCAGTTCATGGAATGATACTTTTATTTTGATAACTAGTGGCCTGCTGCACAAAATTCATGCACATGAAAAGGGAATTAATGAGAGGAAATATTTTCGTATTGCTATTTGCACTTTCTCTATAATAGAAGTGTCAGAGATGAAAGAAAATTAGTAAAATGTATATGAAAATCTCCCTTCTGTCAGAGTCTGGGGCGTGCTGCGGGACCCAGGTCAAGTCTCTACTCACTTGCACGTGCCTTGAAATCAGGCAAGACCCATTTCCAGCCAACCACACCCCCGTCAAGCCCTGCTTGGGGCAGGCGCAGCCTTAGGTCCCCTGGCCCAGCCTTTGGTCCCCCAGCCCTGGTGTCAGGCAGAGGGCACGGCCTCATGTCTCCCGGCCCGGCCTCAGGTCCTTAGGCTTGGCATGACAGCATGATGGTGTGACAACCATTTGCATTTTAGCTCTTTATTATGTAGGATGATAGATTGTCTTTGTTGTTTTTTCCAATCACATGTCACACACGTGAATATGTAATGGGACAATGCATGGGTGCCTGCTGCCTGTCACTACTTGAGCCAATTAAGCAGAGACAGGGTTGAATCAAATATAAGCATTTATTCCAATTCTGTGGGCAATATCTGAGAACAACCGGCCATTTACAAAAATCTGCTCTGCACCCCACCATAAGCCAGCTGCTTGTCTATATATATAAAAGCCCAGTGACCAGAACAGCAGAACGAATGGAATGACCAGAACAACCTACGACTATGATGAGCGCTGTGGCCCGCCAACCAGCCTGATCCAAGCTATGATTGCCACCCCCCCACCCCCAGCTAGCCGGCCCGATCATCCCCCAACATCCTGATTAGGGGGCGGGGCTGGCCGGCCAACTGCTCAAGGACCCTCACCCCTGCTGGCTGAGCCCCATGGGCCTTTATCTGGGCAGGCCTGCTGGACCACGCCCATGCATGAATTCCTGCACTGGGTCTCTAGTATTGAATAAAAGGACAAAAGCTTACATGGGGAAGTAGCCAAAGGCTATGCCATGTGGGCCATTGACAGAGAACAGAGGGCTGTCTGCCTAGGGCTGGAGGGCTGGTTCCTGCAGCAAATTGTTCATCTCTCAGGTGAGCTCCCAGGCTCACAGTGTGGCTGCCATCCAGGTGAGAATGTACTTCTTTAATCAGAATAAACCATCAAGGTTAGCAGAGTATGATTACTATTCCTAACAATTCTAGCTGGTTCCCCCACATTCTATTTCTCCACTATCAAAAACTCGAACATACACAAGTGATGAGGCAGGAGATGCTGGGCTGGACCTTGAGGCCACAGCTTCCATGTCAAACTTGCTGTTCCTGTCACAAGCACGCAGCTGCCTGCCTGAAACCACAGGTTTCACTCGACTTCCCTGCTGCTCATGTGCAAAAGGCCTGTGTTCCCAGCCTCTCAACATGGGAGAGTTTCCACCTTTTAAAAATAGAGCCCTGGCTGGTGTGTCTCAGTGGTTGGGGTGTCAGTCCGTGCACCAAAGGGTGTGAACTCTTTAGACCACATCCTGGCGAGGTAACAGGTTTTTAATAATCGTGTGTCCTTTCCTCTGCACATGAGGAAGAAACATGTATGAACAGATGTTTTAAATGAAGAAAAGACAATGTGTTGATGTAAGAAATGTCCAAACATGGAGAGAATGTGTTATAAGACTTTTTGGAGCCAAACTTATGACAACTGTTGGAGAGCCAGGCCTCAAATGCTCCACAGAATAACCATTCGCAGCTGTGTTTGTGCATTTGAAGTTAAGGAGGTAAGGTGAGGAAGACGACATGGAGGTGGGAGAGAGCACAGTGGGGATTGGATCACAGGATCCTTTACAAGATCTCTCTCTCTCTCTCTCTCTCTCTCTCTCTCTCTCTCTCTCTCAAATCCTTATTGTTGAAAGTATTACATAGGTTCCCCTTTTCCCTCCATTAACTCTTCCAGCCCATTCCCGTCCCCCTCCCCCACACTCACCACCCCATTGTCTGTGTCCACGGGTTAGGCATATTTGCATACAAGTTCATTGGTAGATCTCTTCCCAAGATGCTCCCTTGCCATCCCTATGACATTCAGGAGTGTATACACGCTTCTGTGAATCTAATTCAATATTGGATACTCAATTAATCAGGATTATCGGATTGGAGATTCCTCGTGGTGAGACAG
>NW_005871811.1:167026-192338 GCF_000147115.1 Myotis lucifugus | reverse complement strand
TCTATGTCTCTGGGTCTATTTTGGTTCATCAGTTTATTTGGCATTAGAAAGGCAGACTGGTGCTGCTATTATGGAAAACAATATGGAGATTCCTCAAAAAATTAAAAATGGAACTCCCATGTGACCAGTGATCCCCCTTCTAGGAATACATCCTAAGAAATCCGAAACTCTCATCAGAAAGGATATATGCACCCCTATGTTTATAGTAGCACAATTTACAACAGCTAAGATCTGGAAACAGCCTAAGTGCCCAACAGCAGGTGAGTGGATAAAAAAACTGTGGTGCATGTACACAATGGAATACTATGCAGCAGTAAAAAAGAAAGAACTCTTACCGTTTGCAACAGCATGGATACATCCGATGAGGGGTTAGTCTCAAAAATATATAGGGAACTCATACAACTTAACAAAAAGAAGACAAACAATCCAATTAAAAAATGGGTAAAGGGCCTCCATAGACAATTCTCCAGAGAGGATGCATGGAAGGCCAAGATTTGCTCTCCTGACAGTGGTCATGCTGATGTCAAAGGTGTGTTAACCCAGATGCACCGGAACAATGGACAGGGTTGCTCAAGGCAAAGAAGAGCCTTTTAGTAAAAAAGTCATTAGCCTGGGGCCTGTCCACCCTTCAGGACTGCCCAGGTGGGAATGTGTGATCAGAGCCGCCTGTGAGGTTTCTTTCAGTCACTGAACTATCCTATATAATAAAGAGGTAATATGCAAATTGACCATCACACCCTCCCAAGATGGCTGCCTATGACCAGGCCAGCGGGGGGTGGGGGGCTGGGGGGGGGTTAGTGAGGAACAACCAAATGACTGAACAAGCAGGCTGCGTGGGGCGATCAGGCCGGCAGGGGGTTTAGTGAGGAATGATTGAACGACTGAACAGCAGGCTGCGTGGGGCAACCAGGCAAGCGGTTGGGCCAGGAGGGGCTCCCAGACCAGCAGGGGAGCAGTTGGGGATGATCAGGCCAGCAGAGGGAGCAGTGAGAGGTGACCAGGCTGGCATGCAGAGGCAGTGAGGGGCAATCAGGCCAGGAAGGGGAGGCAGTTAGGGGCAACCAGGCAGGCAGACAGGTGAGTGATTAGGAGCCAGCGGTCCAAGATTGTGAGAGGGATGTCTGACTGCTGGGTTAGGCTTGATCCCTGGGATCGGGTCTAAACCAGCAGTTGGACATCACCCAAGTATTCCCGAATTGGAGAGGGTGCAGGCTGGGGTGAAGGACCCCCCCACCCCCGTGCATGAATTTTGTGCACTGGGCCTCTAGTGTCAGAATAAAGACAGAGCCCCTTTTATGATCATAAATACAATCCCTTAAACTAGACACAGAAAAGGCCTTCTGTGAACTCTGTTGCTGAGCCTTGAAGTAAAGGTAATTTAAGATGGAGCAGGAAATTGTGTCTTTGTTTAACTCTCCAAATGCACCTGGTCTGGCCCCTGTGCTGTTCCTGCATGTCCTCTATGTCCTGAGTGCCCCCTGCAGCCCGGCCCTGCTGCCTCCCTCAGGGAGGTTTGTGTCTGGGCTCACACTGACTTCCCTCATTGTGTATCTTGCACAGTAATACATGGCCGTGTCCTCAGTGGTCACTGAGCTCAACTGCAGGGAGAACTGGTTCTTGGACCTGTCTGGGTCGATGACTAACCAACTTTGGAGAGATAGTGCATACTCTCTGTATCACTTGGAACTAAAGTAGAGTCTTCCCAGCCACTGGAGCCCTTTTCCTGGGGGCTGCCTGACCCAGTTCCAAGTGGCACTGTTGCTAGAGACACTGTCCCCAGAGATGGCACAGGTGAGGGACAGTGTCTGTGAGGTCTGCACCACTGTGGAGCCCGACTCCTGCAGCTGTACCTGGGACAGGACACCTGGGAAAGAAGGAAGCAACAAGGTTAATCAGTCCATATCTCTGTGAGCACGGCTGTGAACCCCCAGATCCGCAGACACTGACCCCAGGGGAGCCCCAGCACAGGAAGGAAGACGAGGAAGGAGACAGCCATGTCCCTGGGTCAGCCAGACTCAGCAGGCTCTGCGGCCCCAGTGGTGGCTGTATTTACACGGGAAGCCACGCCTGGCATTTGCCTGAGCATCGCTCTCTGATATAAGGCCCCGGGTGCACACAGCCCATTGAGGCACTGACTCCAATTTTGCATCCAGATTTCTCAGAGTTGGGTCCTTGGGCAGGTGGGACCCAAGGCAGGGCCACAGACAAGGGTGCTCAGAGGGGGGCCCCTGGGTGTGGGCGTTGTGGACCTTACACCAATTCCAGAGCCTGTTCACCCACATTAATTGATTGGACTTCATTCATTCATTCATTCATTCATTCAGTGAGTCATTCCACCAACACTGAGGGCCTGTGACACTCCAGCATCCCTCTAGGCAACAAGGACAAATCAGTGAAGAAGACAGAGGCCTTGTCCCCATGTTCTGGGGTCGCACACCAGGTGCTTGTGCTCCATTCTCCGGAGCATTATCTCAATTCGTTGAGGTTCTGCTTCCTGGCATATGTTGACAGTTTGGCTCAAATAAACTCACAAAAATTCTGCACAGGTTTCAATGGTTTTTTACCTTAACAGAAGGAAGAAAGCCCAGAAGGACTAGGAGGACAATGAGGGAGGAGGTCCTCAGGAGTTACTATAGTAACCAATTCAAAGGGAATATTGACCAGTCAGAGGGGATATAAGGACATGGAACTGCAGTCTTTATAAACCATGGAAACAGGAAGTCTGTGGGCCCTTTTACCTCTCCCCACGTGGGAGTCTGTATTTGTTCTTCAATAAATCTCCACCTTTGCTACACCACCTTCTGTTTGTGAATTCATTCTTCGACTCTGGTGGACAAAGAATCTGGGTTTCAGTCAAAAATTCCGTATCAATAACATATGATCAGGAGTCCTGACACGGGTGTAGACCCACCAGAAACCAATGTGCTTTCTCAGCAAAAGGCTTCACACCATGTCGACACCCACCATGTGAGGCTGCTATGAATTCTTTATTCAAAAACTGAGATGTATCTGAGCTCCATCATCATTTCTAGTGAAACATGCACACGGTCCTCCCTTGACTTGGAACTGTGGACAAAAGGGGCCACATGCTAACCTGACAGCTCAGGGAAGGCCTGTGTGGCAGTCCTGCAAACTCAGAGACCTAAAGTCACTTCAAAGGATGGTCTGAAATTAAACTTGAACTAAAAGCAGTTATGGTGGGTAGTTATGAGGAGGAAACTGTTCTTGCAAGGTGTGTCAGGCCATAAAAACTGTGAACAGCCGTGGCTGGTTTGGCTCGGTGGATAGAGCATTGGCCTGTGGACTGAAGGGTTCGATTCCGGTCAAGGGCATGTACCTTGGTTGCGGGCACATCCCCAGTGGGAAGTGTGCAGGAGGCGGCTGATCGATGTTTCTCTCTCATCGATGTTTCTAACTCTCTATCTCTCTCCCTTCCTCTCTGTAAAAAATCAATAAAAAAGAAAAACAAAACAAAAACAAAACCAAAAAAAACTGTGAACAATGCACTGCCCTGGGGGGGGGGGGAGATTGTTATCTCTGGCCTCGGGACAGATCATCAGATATGGCCTTGGGACCCCCAACACCTGGGGGCCTTCCTGTAAGCACATGAAAAGGGGCAGAACCATATCTGCAAGACAAAGACCCCAGAAGGTTATAAAAAGTAAAGACCTCTGCGTGTTTCTTCACTCTGATTTGGAAATTATTCCCATAGTCCACTAGTGTTAATAAATGGGGTCCCTCCCTTTCTCTAGGAAGCGTGCTTGGTATTTCTTTGGTCTTCTGCAACATTTGGTTCCCTGACTGAGAAGCTAACCATGTTTGGCTCTTGCCTCTGGTGAGTGGACAGGGTTTGGAACCCCGGGAGCGCCGGACAGGCCTCTGTGTTGTGGAGTGCAAGCAACAGAATGACCAGAACTCCAGACTGATTAAAATTTAGAGAGCCTTTATTGACTGGCCAGTATCTGCTCCTCCACTCGGGAAGCCCAAGAGAGAAGTGGCCACGACCATCTGCAGAGTCCAATATTTAAAGGGGACAACTACATCCGTGTTCAGGTTCCCATAGCAAGCAAAGCCAAGTTACAAAAGCTAATTGCGTAGTTTTAGCCAAGCTATTGTGGACGAAAGGGGCCACATGCTGACCTGACAAGCTCAGGAGAGGCCTGCATAGCAGTCTTGCAGACTCAGAGACCTAAAGTCACCACAAAGGACGGTCTGAAATTAAACTTTAACTAAAAGCAGTGATGGTGGGCAGTTACGTCCTAGGCCAGTATCTTCACTGACAAGGTCAACCTTTACCGTAACTGAGCCTATCTGTCTTTTTGCATCTATGATAACATACCCTTGAAATGTCTGGGTAACTTGTGACTTCCCTGTATCTGGAGCCCCTTGGGCACAACCAGGTGTGCTGTGTCCCAGGACAGAGACCACAAACTCCTTCATCATCATGTTAATTGTTCCTGTACCCACCTAAGTATGTGTCCATCATTTTGCTTTTTATCCAATCCCAGGGGTTTCCCCGCTTTGCTTTATCCCTCCTCCTTAATCTATCACCAATGAGTTTCATGTAACTCAACTATGTCCCTCCTTTGATTGCAATGTATAAATACAATTGTAACCCTGCCATTCTTTGGAGCATTATCTCAATTCCTTGAGGTTCTGCTTCCCGGCATATGTCGACAGTTTGGCTCAAATAAACTCACAAAAATTCTTTACAGGTTTCAATGGTTTTTTATGTTAACATTAATTGGCGTAGTCAGCAGGATTCCAAAGAAGCTCACTCGGGACCACCTTGCGGACTTGGACTCGGTGCTAGGAGCCAGCAAGGGGCCCATTGAGCCCCGCCGGCTCCCCGTCGTACCAGGTGAACGTGGGTTAGTTGTCTCTTGGATCCAGAACCTTCCCTTTCTTTGGTCGAAGGTCGGACTTTATTTGAGCTGTTTTAAAATCCTTGAGGTGGAACTAGGGTTGATAAAGACCCCAGGTTAAGGGTTCACGGAACCAGACTAAGGCAGGACTTGAGGAAAAAATGGGTGGCTGGTTTTGATTTTGGTTCTTTAATTGGTTTTGCTTTCTGAGAGTCTGAGCAAAAAAAAAAAAAACCTTCGCTGTATAAATGAGAGCTGAATTCGTTCAGCTCTGAAGATAAAGGGGCACATCCTCCCTCCTGCCTGATTCTCGGGTGTTCTTAGGTGATTAAAAATTTTTGTGGAGGTTTCAGAAATGCTGGAGCCCCATAGGGAAGTTCCGATGCAACTGTAATTAAATGGCTTATCTAGGGGGCCACCTTAAGGCTTGGTCTGCCTGGGCCCTAAACCTTTCCTGTGATTTTAGACAGCTGGGAGAGAAACTGAGGCCACATTTGACCCACTGCATAACATGTCTAGAAAGTTTGCTCAGACTACAGATATCCAAAAAAAAAAAAAAATTAACATGGGAAATTGTGCCTCCACGGCCAGAAGCTCCCGTGACCCCAGCCTTCATTTAATACTCCTGATAGAAAGCCTTTACTTGCAAGTACTTTACAGAAATGGGAAGATTTAGCTAGAAAATATTAACTGAGAAATGGCTAAAATGAAGCTTGTTTGGGGTACCTATGTTAATATTTTGCATGCAGAAATTAGAAAATGCCAGCTCTGAAATTAAACTGAATGAGTACATGGGAAGCATATCTTGATTTGGAAATTAGAAGCTTCTAGAGAAAAGCATAGAAAAAAATTTATTCTAATAAGATGGAAATTAATAAAATTTTAGAGACTGTCTCAGAACTATTCTGAAGTTAATTAATGTCTACACCCTGTTTTTCCTTTAGCTCATTGTTTGTTTGTTTGTTTTTTGAATAGTCTATTGGGAATATACTGAAATTCTAGAGAGGGGAAGTTCCCTAACCAGGGACAAAAGACACTGCTTTGGTAGTTTCTAATGTTAGACATTCTCTGGTGTAAACTTTTAGTGTGCTCTGTGCGTCTGTATAAGAGTGATGTTTTTGTGTCTCTTTGTTGTTGTTTAATTAGTTTAAAGAGGAGGCGAGTTTAAGCATGACTTTGGGAAAAACACGCCATTTGAGTCATTTGCTGAAACTTCCCCCAAAGCAGGATGTGGGAAAGTGAAGAAGGGAGCATATGGCGATCCAATATGGACGCCTCCTCCCCAAGTATTCTAATTTAAAATCTCCTTCTCATAATTGAAAAGTTTTACAAAATTTAAAAATGCGTCTGGTACTTCTGTTCACATGTAAAGAGAAAAGCTGGTTTAAAACTAATGCACGCAATTGTCCTGTTTTTTGGACATTTAGATAGAGTTTTGAGCTGGAGTCTCTTTACAAATGTACAGAATAAAACCCAAGACTGATTATTTCCTATGAAAAATGGCGAATTTTACCCAGGGAAGGAATACAGGCTGGTTCTAGCAAAAAGATTGGTATTTTTCCATAATAAAGTGATTTTTTGAAATGTTAATGAAGTCTGTTCCAAAGTTAACTTTAAGACCTCCAAAAGAAAACTCTGTAAAATTGTCTCTGTTACAAAAATTTGCCAAAGTAAATGCCTTAAAATAATAATTGGATTTGAATCTCAAGAAATTATGTAGCTACAAGTTTGCTTCTTGACTTTCCCCAGAAAAAAAAATGGTCATTTTAAAGTCAAGGGCTGGGCCAACCTGTTTTACCAGCCTCAAGTGTGGTTTTCCAGAGCCGCTGGGAACTTGGGACCTTGGAGTTTTACTGACTCAAATGATAAAAACTTATGTCTAGGTATTTTGAAATTTTACTGATTGAGAAATGCTAAATATTTGACTTGCCAGCTAAAAGTTTAAGGTTCGGATTGAATTGGGAGAAATTGTGTAGTTGTGGTAGCTAGATGCCTAAACTGTAGAAATTTATTTTTGAGAAAATAATTTTTGCTTTCTCTGAAATAATTAGGAATTTGAAATATGTTGCTTATTGGTCTGATTTAAAAAAAAAGAGGATAAACTCTGTGATCTCAACTGAAATTCTTAATACAAAAACCAGTTTAAATTTAATTGCAAAGAACAGTGTAGACAGCCACCACTTCGGGCTGCCTGACTTGACAGCCGCCATGATGGCCACATGGCTTGCTGCTCCCCTGGGGGGGCCGCCATCTTGAAACAGCAAAGGCCAACCCCTCCCTTTTAATTAGCCAATCAGGAAAGACCATGCGCCTGAGCTCCAGTCAGGAGTAAGGGACCGGTCACTGGGTTATTAAGGCATCTGCATCAGAAAGAACTTGCAGAGATTCAGAGCTAAGTTCAAACAGGACACTCTCAGGGGGCAGCATGTGTCCCGTCAGGGACTGGGCAGCCAAGAATCAGGATCCCCTTCTGGGCGTCTGCCAGTGATGCTCTGGTATTTGCTTTTCACAGATTGGGAGTTTATGAATTATTTTCAATGCTGAATACACTGCTAGCAATAAGCCATGTGCCTCATTTTAAAATCCTACATATTATTTATTCTTTATGTGCTGAAATTCTCTGTCATCTTACAGGGATTATTACTTACCAAAAAAAAAATTGTTGTCTTGTAATGTTATATTTTATAGAAAAGCAAAGTTGTTTTTTTTTTTTATCAAATCTATAACCATGCCACTTTTAAATTTTGTCATTTGTGGACAGCTTTATTCTGATGCATTTGTAGGTATATGTTTAGAAAATTCCATGAAAAGGACTCTGACTTAATCTAAATTGCAGGCTTGTAAGCAGGTCATATTTTTGAACTTCAAGGAATAACTGAATTAAAAAAACCACTGGCAAATAATCAGGATAAACAAAAATAACTATGGGACTAAATGAAGTGAGGATAATTATTCTTATGACTGTTTAAAATATTGTTGACTTTTAAATCTTTTGTTCCCCAAGTATAAGGAAAAGTAAAGAGCAGACATTCTGCATTGTAGGAACTAACAACTTGGTAACAGATTTATTTCACAGTGCACTCCCGGGTGACGAAAATTTCAAAGATCATGGCTTACAACCAGGATATTTGGTGTGTTGGAAAAGACACCAAATGAAAGACTCTCTCCAACTTCGTTGGAGAGGACCTTACCAGGTATTACTAACTGACCCATGTGCGGCTAAACTTAAAGGAGTTAGCTCTGGATTCACATTTCTCATTTGAAAAAGGCACCTGACTGTGAATGGACATCTACTCCCATCTCTGACACCCATCTCCATCTGCAACGGAGATAAGAGACTTTTCAAGGACGAGAAACAGCTGAGGCCTTTTGAGGACAAAAAGTCGCTGACCACGGAGGCAGACAGCTATCCCAAGACGACATCAACAAGGCCTGTATGCTCACAAACTGATATTGCTAGCCATGGTGATTCAAAGTTTTTAATGGGGAATGTTATCTGTCTTTATTGTTTAAGTATGTGTCTTTGTTGTTTAAAATTGTTTAGCTAGTGAAATTTCTGTTTGTGTCTCTTAAAAAAAATGAATGTATTGCTAATCTGAGGAATGTTAATTATTTACATGTCACCTAAAAATTAAGGCTAAGAGTTCTAACTAACTGGAAAGGATGGCCATGCTGTGATGGAGGAAGGTAAAGAGAAATACCTAATGGAAGGTCTGAGGCATGGTTATGCATTTTTAAAGGGCATAGAAAGAAGGTTTGAAGGCTAATTTGAAAATGTGAAATTTGTGAAGGTTGTGTATGTGATGAGAAGGAAGAGAAATGTTAAAAGTTGAATGCATGATAGGCCAGTAAGCTGGGACAAGTAGAATAGGGAAACTGAGCAGAAATCCTATCTTCCCTAAATCAAGGACACTTGGGAGTAAATGCATTGCATTTGCCTCCCTAAACAAAGGTTAAATAGTTTATGTCAATCTGATTAGTGTCATTTACTGTCCACACCCAAGGACAAATGAAGTTAGAAAATAAGCCTTATTTTGATTAGTTCTTTTATTCAGGTATTTTTTTAAGGAGGAGGCAACCTGGTCCCTCCCTGCAACATGGGTAATAGCTCCTCCTCAAACTCAAACTCGACTGTCTGAGAATGTATGTTAAGGAATTTTAAAATTGCTCAAACCTTGCCACCTTGGGTCTGGTTCTGCGTGTGTAAGAAGGGACAGAGTAATGTTTAGTAGCAGGAGTGAAGAGGCAGGCAGGGCAGGAGCAGGCCAGAAGAAGCTGGCAAGGCCATCCAAACCACCCAGCCGCTATTGGCCAGAGCCGCCTGAGGCAGACCTCCTCGGACTGGCAACAGCTGGCTCTGACTAGGACAGACTAGGCTTTTTCCAACTGGGCCCCCATGAGCCAATGGTCGAAATGAAAATCGGGGGCCAGACTGTGAACTTTATGGTTGATACAGCAGCAGAGCACTCGGTAGTTACTCAGAAGGTAGCTCCCCTCTCAGGACAGGAAGTCACCATTATTGGAGCTACCGGGACCACAGGTGCAGACTGTTCTGCCGCCCCCGCTGATGTCAGTTAGGTGGCCACCAGGTGGTTCATGAATTCTTATATTTGCCAGTTGACCTGGTCCCTCTAATGGGCAGAGACCTTTTAGCCAAAATGGAAGCAGAAACCACTTTTGCACCAGATGGTTCAGCACAGCCTTGCCTAGGTGAAGAGACCTCTCCAATGATCCTGTCCTTAGCAGTGCTGAGGGAGGAAGAATGGAGACTTTATACCCCCAGCCAAAGGCCCCCACATTTGTTCTTGTCAGGCCCCCATCAGGGGACTTGGGCAGTGTTCCTGTTATCTGGTCAAGATCCCAAGACTATAAGAGTACTTGTTCACTGAAAGGTTGTATGTGCAGATGTTTGTTTGATGCTTGTTTTTCTGCCTAGGTATAATTATTTGTTCATGTAAGTGTGGAAGTCTGCGGAAAACAAAACAAAACACACACTTGATTTCTTTAGGGCTGAATGCTCTGACTGATAGCAAAACACCCCTGAGCGGCCTCTGGGTTCTTTTCCGAAAGGGTGCTTGCTCCCTGTCAGAGGTGGAATTGGCCCACCCAACAAAATTTCTGTCTGTTTACTAGAGACTTTGATTTGCTCTGTGATATTTCTGTGTTGGGTTGAAATTTTGGAATTCTGGGGTAGATTTAAAAGTATTTGTGGAGAAAGTGGGGAGGAAGCAAGATGGCGGCGATATAGGCAGACGCGTCCCAGGTCTTGTCCTGGAGCAGATGGAGTAAGCAGCTGAAACTAATAGCACCCACCCCGAATTGGCGAAATTGCTCAGCTGGTGAGACTGTTTGCAGCCGGGAAGGGCAGAGCTCCCCTGGAATGGTAAAAAACCAGGGATCTGGGCAGGAAAGTTTGCCAGACCTCTGAGCCCAGAGGGTCAGAGGGAAACCGCGTGGCAGACAGCCGTGTCTCTTGGGACAGACACAGCCCCTGACTGGGGAAAGGAGTTCCTCGGGATTCCTGGAGCCAGGGGATTTGAGATTTGGATTCTGTGATTATGGAGGACTGAGCCTAAAGGGGGCAGCCTGAGGAGCTGACCAGATCATGCAGTGCCAGTAAGAGAGGAGCGTTTCTGCGGCCGGCTTTTGTTTATTTCTTTGTTTTCACTGAACCCTGCTCATGGGACAGTTTGGATACAGACACTCACCTGTGCTGAAGAGAGGGAGAAGGTGGGGACGAGTGGAATCGGGGGAGAGGCTGAGGAGAGAGGGGGGGCCGGGAGAGGTGGCAGCGAGTTGAGTGCTGAGACACCCCTGGGCCCAGGACTGGGGCAGCCATTCTCTCCAGAGGGTAGAATTCCTCCCCCCAGCCCCCAGGCAAGGAGCACAGCCACACCCAGATTCCACCCTGTATGAGATAAAGGATTAAAATAATCTGATTAGTCCCTGGGAGTTACCAGGGTCTGGCCTATAGAGGGACTTTCAGTCCCACCAACAACACAGAGCAGGGTAACGATTAAAGGACCAGCTCTGGGCAGTTGACCTCCCCAAACCAGTTTTAAGTGCAATAGAAAAAATAAACCCTTGCTGCTGGATAGAGAAGCCATATAGCCTCAGAGGCCAACCCAAAAACACTGCCACCCAGAGGCTGAGCCACAAACTGACTCTTAGGTGAACACAAATTAAGGCAGTCTGGATCACAAATATGGCCTGCTTTAAAATCAGGACTGTGATTTACAACACGGAGGAACAGTGTATCACAGGGAAATTCAACACTCTCCTGAATACCTGGCAGGACTAAGGCGAGCCAGGCTGAAGAGTAGAAGAACCGAAAGACCATCACTACTGCAATTTTTTTTTTCTTTTTCCACCTTTTAACTAAGACACCAATTCTTTTTCTTCTTTTTCCATCACCTGATTTTACCCTTTTAATTACTACATTTTTATTTTTAACCAGTATTATTACTGCTACCATTTTACCATTTTTTAAAGTGCCATTTTATTTTCTCTTTATTTTATTTTGGGATTAGTGTTCTCCATTCTATTTTCATCATGCTTTTAGCATCAATTTTCCCTACCTCAATTTTACCTCTATGCTAAAACCCTCTTCCTCACTTTTCCCCTTTTGATGTCCTGTTTCTCTTACCCTATTCCTGCTTTAGATTTTCCCTATTCCGTCTTTTTACCCCCTGTCTAATTTCACCCTACTTATATATCCTATTTACAATCCACTGCTCTAAATCCTTATACACCTATCCCTTATCCTTCTTCACTATCCAAACATTTTTTCTCTCTTATCTTTCTATTGTTTTCTTGCTGTTTGCTTGATTGTTGAGTATATTGTGTGGTTTTTTTTTGCTTGTTTTGTTTTGTTTTCTTTTTTCTTTTTTATGACTGGTTGTGAGGTTGTTTTTCTTTTTCTTTTTATTTTTTTCTGCTGGTTTTTCCCCTCCCTTCCCTACCCCCCCCCGCCCCCTGGCTATTTTTGTGCTTTTGTTTTCCCTTGCCTCTCTTGATATCATTGGTTGTTTGTAGTTTGCATTCATCTCCAGGGATCTGTTGCTGGAATTTGTTGGGATTAGTGGCAGTTCTATCGGAGTTTTCTCCTCATACAAATAGTCTCTTCCCCTCTTCTACTTCATTCTCTCTTTTCGCTTTTTTTCTTTTTTCCCCCCACTTTTTCCCCAACTTCATTTTTGAACTACTTTTTTGTTTTTTTTCTTATTTTTTTCTTTTCCTTTTTCTCTTTTACCTTTTTCTCTTCTTTCTTCCTTATCCCATAATTCTCTTAATTCAGTTGGTCACCTTTATTTGGGGTTATTAATATCGTGAATATATTTGTGTTCAGTGCCTGGTACGTTGTGCCTTGTTGTGTTGTATTTTGTGTCTTTAAATCAACGCAGCAGATCCAAGCAACAGCAGCCTCCTGATCACCACACCCTCTGTCTGAGGAACAGGAGCTGTACGAGAAGCCTCCCCCCACCAGCCAGAAGAGCCACCACAGCTGTGAACAGCACCCACCAGAGGAGCTGCTGCCAACTGAGGAGCAGCTGCTACCGCAACCGCCCGAGGAGCAACCACAGCCCAAGGAGCCACTGCCACCCAGGGAGCAGCCACTGAACGACTCAACATCTAGATATGTCAGTGAGATCAAACATGGGTAGGCAAAGAAACCCCCAAAGGAAAGAAAAGGAGGACTCACCAGAAAAGCAGCTAAGTGATACAGAGGCATGCAACATGACAGAAAAAGAATTCAGAATAAGGGTCCTAGAGTGCATAAACCGGATGGAGGAAAAAAATCAACAACATATGCAAGAAGCAAGAAGAAACAGATGAAAAAATCAACTACTTATGCAGAAGCAAGAAGAAACAGATGAAAAAATCGATAACTTATGTAAGACCCAAGAAGAAATGAGGAGCGATATAACGGCAATGAAAAACACCATTTGAAAGCATCAACAGTAGACTAGGAGAAGCGGAGGACCGGAATTAGTGAATTAGAAGGACAAGGAAAGCAAAACACACCCAACTGTACTGCAATTGGAGAAAAAAATTAAAAGATAGGAGAGAGCTAAGAGAGCTTTGGGACAACATGAAACAAAAGAACTTACGAATAATAGGGGTGCAAGAACAACAGAAAGAGGAACAAGGATTAGAAAACCTATTCGAAGAAATAATATCAGAAAACTTCCCTGAGGTGGGGAAGAAAAAAGTCACACAAGCACAGAGAGTCCCAAACAAGGTGAACCCGAAAAGACCCACACCAAGACACATCATAATTACCATGGCAACTGTTCAGGACAAAGAGAGAATCTTACAGGCTGCAAGAGAGAGACGGAAAGTTACATACAAGGGATCTCCCATTAGATTATCAAATGATTTCTCAACAGAAACACATCAGGCCAGAAAAGAATGGATGGAAATTTACAAAGTGATGCAAAGCAAAGGACTGAATCCAAGAATACTCTATCCAGCAAGGCTATCATTCAAAATTGAAGGGGAAATAAGAAGCTTCACAGACAAAAAACGGCTAAGGGAGTTTATCACCACCAACCCAGCAATGCAAGAAATGCTAAAGGGACTGGTGTAAAAAGAAGACATAAAAAGCTCATAAAGAAAACAGCCACACAAAAAAAGAAATGGCTACAAACAAGTACCTTTCAATAATAACTTTAAACGTAAACGGACTAAATGCTCCAACCAAAAGACATCGAGTGGCTGAATGGATAAAAAAACATGACCCATACATTTGCTGTCTACAAGAGACCCACCTCATTAGAAGGGACTCACACAGACTGAAAGTGAAGGGATGGAAAAATATCTTTCAGGCAAATGGAAAGGAAAAGAAAGCTGGGGTAGCAATACTTATATCGGACAAAATAAACCTCAAAGTGAAGGCCTTAACAAGAGATAAGGAAGGCCACTTCATAATACTAAAGGGATCAATACAACAAGAAGATATAACCCTGGTAAACATATATGCACTCAATGCAGGAGCACACAAATACATAAAAAAACTCCTGGAAGATATCAAAGGAGAGATCAACAACAATACAATCATAGTAGGGGACTTTAATACACCACTGACATCACTGGATAAATCCTCTAGACAAACAATCAGCAAAGAAACAGCAACCCTAAATGACTCACTAGATCAGATGGACTTAATTGGCATCTTCAGAACACTTCACCCCAAAGCCACGGAATATACATTCTACTCAAGGGCTCATAAGACACATTCAAAAATAGACCACATATTGGGTCACAAACAAAGTCTCCCCAAATTCAAGAAGATTGAAATCATACCAAGCATGTTCTCAGACCACGATGGCATAATATTAGAAATGAACTACAATAAAAACAACCCAAAATACTCAAACACTTGGAAGCTGAATAGCATGTTACTAAATATTGATTGGGTTACCAATGAGATCAAAGAAGAAATTAAAAGCATCCTGGAAACTAATGACAATGAAAACACAACAATCCAAAACCTATGGGACGCAATGAAAGCAGTTCTGAGACGGAAGTTTATAGCTCTACAGGTCTATCTCAAAAAACAAGAAAAAATGGTAGTAAATCATCTAACTCTACAACTCAAAGAATTAGAAAGAGAGCAACAAGAAAACCCCAGAGTGAGCAGAAGGAAGGAGATAATAAAGATTAGAGCAGAAATAAATGACATAGAGACCAAAAAGACAATACAGAAAATAAATGAAACCAAGAGCTGGTTCTTTGAAAGGATAAACAAGATTGACAAACCTCTAGCCAGGCTCACCAAGAAGCAAAGAGAGAGGACCCAAATAAACAAAATCAGAAACTATAGAGGAGAAATAACAGACCCCACAGAAATACAAATGATTGTTAAAAAATACTATGGACAGCTCTACTCCAACAAACTAGACAACCTGGAGGAAATGGACAAATTCCTAGAAAAACACAACATTCCAAAACTCAATCAGGAAGAATCTTAAAATCTCAATAGGCCAATAACTATGGAAGAAATTGAAGCAGTCATCAAAAAGCTTCCAGCAAACAAAAGCCCAGGACCAGACGGCTTCACAGGGGAGTTTTACCAAACATTCAAGGAAGAACTAAAACCTATCCTCCTCAGACTACTACAAAAAATTCAAGAGGAAGGAACACTTCCAAGCTCATTCTATGAAGCCAGCATCACCCTAATACCAAAACCAGGTAAAGACAACACAATGAAAGAGAATTACAGGCCAATATCCCTCATGAACATAGATGCCAAAATCCTCAACAAAATCTTAGCAAATCGGATCCAGCAGTACATCAGAAAGATCATACACCATGACCAAGTAGGATTTATCCCAGGGATGCAAGGATGGTACAATATCCGCAAATCAATAAACGTGATACATCACATAAACAAATTGAAAGAAAAAAACCACATGGTCATATCAATTGATGCAGAAAAAGCATTTGACAAAATCCAACACCCATTTTTGATAAAAACTCTCAGCAAGGTGGGAGTAGAAGGATCATACCTCAACATAATAAAAGCTATATATGACAGGCCCACAGCCAACATCATACTCAATGGACAAAAACTAACACCATTTCCCCTAAGTACAGGAACAAGACAGGGATGCCCACTCTCACCACTCCTGTTCAACATCGTACTGGAAGTATTAGTCATTGCAATTAGACAAGAAGAAGAAATAAAAGGCATCCAAATTGGAAAAGAGGAAGTAAAACTGTCCTTATTTGCAGACGACATGATATTATACATACAAAACCCTAAAGACTCCATCAAAAAGCTACTAGACTTAATACATGAATTTGGCAATGTAGCAGGATACAAAATTAACCCCAAGAAATCTGAGGCATTTCTGTACACAAATAGTGAACTTTCAGAAAGAGAGATTATAAAAACAATCCCATTTACCATCACACCAAAAAAATTAAGCTACCTAGGAATAAGCTTAACCAAAGAGGTAAAAGACCTCTACTCAGAAAACTACAGGACATTGAAAAAAGAGATAGAGGAAGACATAAACAGATGGAAGAACATACAGTGTTCATGGATTGGTAGAATCAACATCATTAAAATGTCCATACTACCCAAAGCAATCTATAAATTCAACACACTTCCCATTAAAATACCAACCGCATACTTCACAGATCTAGAACGAACTCTCCAAAAATTCATCTGGAATAAAAAAAGACCCCGAATAGCTCCAGCGATCCTGAGAAAGAACAAAGTAGGTGGGATCTCAATACCATTTATCAAGCTGTATTACAAAGCCACTGTCCTCCAAAATGCCTGCTACTGGCACAAGAACAGACATATAGATCAATGGAATAGAATAGAGAGCCCAGAAATCGGCCCGAACCAATATGCTCAATTAATATGTGACAAAGGAGGCAAGAACATACAATGGAGCCAAGATAGTCTCTTCAACAAATGGTGTTGGGAAAATTGGACAGATATATGCAAGAAAATGAAACTAGACCACCAACTTACACCATACACAAAAATAAACCCAAAATGGATAAAGGACTTAAATATAACACGGGAAACCATAAAAATTCTAGAAGAATCCAAAGGCAACAAAATCTCAGACATATGCCGAAGCAATTTCTTCACTGATACAGCTCCTAGGGCACTTGAAACTAAAGATAAAATGAACAAATGGGACTACATCAAAATAAAAAGCTTCTGCACAGCAAAAGAAACCATCAACAAAACAACAAGAAAACCCCCCTGCGTGGAAAAACATATTTGCCAATGTCATATCTGATAAGGGCCTAATCTCCAACATTTAAAGGGAACTCATGCAACTTAACAAAAGGAAGATAAACAATCCAGTCAAAAAACGGGCAACAGACCTAAATAGACACTTTTCAAAAGAGGACATACAGAAGGCCAAAAGACATGAAAACATGCTCAAAGTCACTAATTATATAAGAGATACCAATCAAAACAATAATGTGGTATCATCTCACACCTGTCAGAATGGCTATCATCAACAAATCAACAAACAACAAGTGTTGGAGAGGATGTGGAGAAAAAGGAACACTCGTGCACTGCTGGTGGGAATGCAGACTGGTGCAGCCACTGTGGAGAACAGTATGGAGTTTCCTCAAAAAACTAAAAATGGTACTCCTATTTGACCCAGTGATCCCACTTCTAGGAATATATACCAAGAAGCCACAAACACCAATCAGAAAGGATATATGCACCCCTATGTTCACAGCAGCACAATTCACCATAGCTAAGATTTGGAAACAGCCTAAGTGCCCATCAGCAGATGAGTGGATTAAAAACCTGTGGTACATCTACACAATGGAATACTACACTTCGGTAAAAAAGAAGGAATTCTTGCCATTTGCAACAGCATGGATGGATCTGGAGAGCATTATGCTAAGTGAAATAAGCCAGTCAGAGAAAGATAAATACCACATGATCTCATTCATTAGTGGAATATAGAGAACAACATAGCCTGACGAACAGGGACAGACCCAAAGACAGAGAAACAGCTATCAGACTATCAATCCCCAGAGGGAAAGTAGGGGAGGGTGGGGGTAAGGGGAAGAGATCAACCAAAGGACTTGTATGCATGCATATAAGCCAAACCAATGGACACGTACAACAGGGGGATGAGAGCATGAGGTCGGGGGAGGTTTGGGGTTACTGGGGGAATGAGGACACATTTGTAATACCATAACCAATAAAGAAATTAAAAAATATATATAAATATTTTTTTTTACTACGGCTGCAAATATCAAAAAAAATTATGAATATTTCTATATGTGACACGGCACCAGAGTTAAGTTAGGGTTTTTCAAAATTTTGACACGCTGAGCTCAAAAGGTTCACCATCAGTGTCCTAGGGCTACCCTGCCGTTCTCATGTAAGAAGAGATTAAAGTTGTGTGTCACATCTGGTAGCCCTAGTGCTGGGGCCTCAGTGATCTTTGCCTTTATGCTGATGAAGACTTTCTCCTGCTCGGGGCCCCATTCAATGGGTGCCTTCTTCCCCTTTTAAAGCTTCATAGAGAGGCTTGGCCATGTCTGAAAACCCTGGGATCCAAATTCGACAGAACTCTACTGTTCCCAGGAATTCCTGAATCTGCCGCCGGGTGCTAGGGACTGGGATGGCACATACTGCCTGCTTTGTTTTAGTCCCTAGCCTTCATTTCTCTTGGGTGATTTGGAAGCCTAGATACTTGACTTCATTCTGACAAATCTGTGACTTTTTCTTGGACACTCTGTAACCTGTTTCAGTTAACAGTCTCAGGAGGGCTCGTGTCCCCTCCCAGAACTGAGCTCATGTGGAGCTGGCTAGTAGGAGGTTGTCTACATATTGAAGTAGAACACACCCCAAGTCCTGTCCTCAGAACTTAGACAGATCAGATGCTAGTGCTCCACTAAAAAGAGTAGGGGAATTTTTAAATCCTTGTGGAAGTCTGTTCCAGGTGAACTGCTCCTTGGCCCCCATAGTTGGGTTTTTACACTCAAAAGCAAAAAGGGGCTGGCTGTGAAAGGGTGAGGGCTATGCCCTCCATCTTGCCCCGTATCCTCCATGTTGGGGCAGCCGCCATGTGCTCAGGAAAGTACCTTCTTCCCGGAAGCCCAGGCCTCTGCTGGCCACGCCCGGGATTTCTTTAAACTAACCAATGACAATCAAGAAACATGCGCACCATAGAAATAACCACATCCTGTGTAACAAGACCCGACTTGTGCCTGGCCAATTGGCAGGTCCCAGAGTCAGCTCCCCTCCCCTCACTCCACCCCCTATTAAAACCCTGTTTTTCCCACGGCGGTGTCACTCTGCTTCCTGTCGCTGCGTCGGCCAGGAGGGGGAATCGAGCTAGCTCAAATAAAGGACCCTCTGCTTTTGCATTGGACATGGCTGGCTCCCTGGTATGGTCTTTTGGGGATCTTGAAATCTGGGCATAACATTTGGGGGCTCGTCCGGGATCCCCAACACCATTGAGGAAACCCCAGTCCAGAGGGCCTGACTGGCCGCGGTAGGTGTCTGTGTCATTGTGTGTTTTGTATCTGTCCTGTGTGAGCTCACTTCTAAAATCTGTAATCGCCTGAAATGATCTAAGTGGACGCACAGGGGGATCAAGGGCGGGAGGAGTCGGGGGATGTCTCGACCCTCCATCTGTAGAGGTGTAATTTTGCTTCTGCGGAGTCGGAAGGTCTGTAGAAACCCCCTCAATCTAAGACAAGGCGGGTCGCTCCTGCTGGTTGGCGCGCAGCCATCGTCTAGCTTTCGGTTTTTGCTTCCATGGAGTTGGAAGACAATTTCAAGTTTGCTTCCATGGAGTTGGAAGGCTGTACTTTTTTGGGGGGCTCTTTAGTTGTTTGTGTTTCCATTTTATTTTGTGGACTTGCTGGACAGACGTTATGACGGACTCAGAAAAAAACGTGCGCGCCATAGAAATAACCACATCCTGTGTAACAAGACCCGACTTGTGCCTGGCCAATTGGCAGGGCCCACAGTCAGCTCCCCTCCCCTCACTCCACCCCTTATTAAAACCCTGTTTTTCCCACGGTGGTGTCACTCTGCTTCCTGTCGCTGCGTCGGCCAGGAGGGGGAATTGAGCTAGCTCAAATAAAGGACCCTCTGCTTTTGCATCGGACATGGCTGGCTCCCTGGTATGGTCTTTTGGGGATCTTGAAATCTGGGCATAACAGCTGAAGGGGGCTAATCGGAGGCAGAAAAAGGCATCTTTCAGATCTAGGCATGTAAACCATTCCACTTCTGATGGAATGAGTCCTAGAAGCATGTAGGGGTTTGGCAGCACCGAATGTAAGGTTATAATGACCTCATTAATGGCCCTCAGATCCTATATGGGATGGTATTCAATAGTCCCAGGCTTTTTGACAGGCAAGAGGGGAGTATTCCATGGTGATTGGCATCTTTTAAGGAGTCCCCACTGAAGTAGCTGGTCTAAGTGGACGTGAATTCCTAGGTGTGCCTTCCTTGGAATTGGATATTAGAGAATTTTGACAGCCTGTGCTCCAGGCTTTAAGTCAATTAGTATCGGGGCATGGTCTTTGGCCAGGCCTAGGGGATTTACTTCTTCCCAGACTAGTGGAAATTCTTCCTCTAATTCAGGCTCTAAAGGTGAGGCCTTTGACTGAGGGGCATAAAGTCTCCATTCTTCCTCCTGGGGCACTGCTAGGGACAGGATCATTGGAGAAGTCTCCTCACCTAGGCAAAGCTGTGCTGAGCCATCTGGGGCAAAGGTGACCTCTTGCCCCCATTTTGGCTAAAAGATCTCTACCCATCAGAGGTACTGGACAGTCTGGCAAGTACAGAAATTCATGAATTACTCGGTGGCCGCCAAGTTGGCATAGGTGAGGCTGGCAGAATGGTCTATGGGTCTGGTCTCCAGTAGCTCCAATAATGGTGACTTCCTTTCCTGAGAGAGGTGCTACTTTTTGTGTTGCTACTGAATGCTCCGCTCCCGTATCAACCATAAAGTCCACAGTCTGGCCCCCAATTTTCATTCTGACCATGAGCTCGTGGGGGCCCATCTGAAAAGAACCTGCTCTTAGTCAGAGTCAACTGCTGCCAGCCCAATAAGGTCTGCTTCAGGTGGTTCTGGTTGATATCGACTGGGTGGAAAAGGGGGCCCTGTTTTCTTGCTTTGCTGTTTGGGACATTCATTTTTCCAGTGCCCTGTTTCCTTACAATAGGCACACTGGTCCCGTCTCAGGCTTGCTCTTCCTTTCTTCCCTGATCTGTCTTCCTGCTTCCCTTTTTCGGCTGTCTGGAAGCCCGAACCTCTGAAAGCCACTGATATTACCTTGGCCCTTCTTTGTATTCTCTTTTCTTCCTCCTTTCTTGCTGCCCTGTTTCAATGGATGAAAATCTTGTTAGCTATCTCTAGCAGTTCACTAGCATTTTTTCCTGCAAACCCTTCCAACTTCTGTAATTTTCTCCTGATGTCAGGCTGGGCTTGGCCTACAAAAGCTGCATTTACCATAGTTTGATTTTCCAGGGCCTCAGGGCTAAAGGGGGTGTAGATCCGGTATGCCTCACATAGTCTCTCATAGAAAGCTGCTGGACTTTCATCAGGCTTCTGGAAAGTTTCAGAAATTTTAGCCATATTGCTGGGCTTCTTGGCTCCGGCCCTGACCCCCTGGAGGAAAGCCAGCCGATATCTTTCTAGCCTGGTCTTTCCATCTTCTGAGTTCAGGGACCAATCGGATTCCTCATCTGGGTGGGCCTCCCTTGCCCATCTGTCTGTATCTAATGTCCCTGCTGGGGCCTGGGTCTGGAGCCACTTCTGAGCCTCTGTCATTACTCTCATACACTCCTCAGTGTCAAAGAATGCAAAAAGGAGCTGCTTGCAGTCCACCCAGGTGGGCTTCTGGGTCTGGAAGATCATTTCTAGGAGGTCTATTATGGCCTGAGGTTTTTCAGAATAAGCTGGGGTGTTATGTTTCCAATTCAGAATGTCACTTGTGGTAAAGGACTGATAATAATAGACTGGCCCTCCCTCCTGCAAGGTCCCATCTTCACCAAGCACTTGGGCACCCCGAATCTCCCTGAGAGGCATCTGACTTGCTGATTGTTGTTTGAGCCCTTGACCGGCTGAACGCAAGCGCTGCCCAACTGGCTCTGGAGAGTCTGGTTGAGGAGAGATGGAAGCGGGCGGTCTTTCCAGACTTTCCTGACCTTCCAGGCCAGCAGGGGGAGCACTTCGTGCTGCCTGTGGCTCATATGGAGGTGGTAAAACTGGTGGGACTTCCTGGGGGAGGGGGGTCCTGTATAAGAGGGGGCTGAACTTCCTTCTGAGGGACCTGCCTCTCCTTAGCCTGCTCCTGCCCTGCCTGCCTCTCCTTGGCCTGCTCCTGCCCTGCCTACCTCTTCACTCCTGCTACTAAAATCTTACTCTGTCCCTTCTTACACACGCAGAACCGGACCCAAGGTGGCAAGGTTTGAGTAATTTCTAACTAACTGTCCATGTAGGGAAACTGACCTGGGTGTCTTGGGTCTCCTGTGACTACATTCCAGACCACCCTGACCAATCCTTCATCTAAAGAGCCTTCTGAGGGCCAGCCAACCCCAAAGGCTGGCCATTCTACTTCACAGAATTTTCTCAGTGTTTCAGAATTCATTTTAATTCCATAATCACCGTTGAATCCCTTTTTAAAAATTTTCCACATGCAATTGAGAACAGTGGGTTTAACTCTGTCCCGACCCCATGATGATTGGTGGTGCGAGACAAACAAGGGAGGGGGTGATCTGTTTTCACAGATCCTCACTCAGATTCCCACCTGGCCACATCCCTTGGGAGCTTAGATTTGTCTTAGCTAAGGTGCACCCATATAAACCCCGGGCCTGGTCATCTCTGAGTGGGAGTGAGTCACCGTTATGCCATATGACGAATCACAGAACCACAGGTTGGGGCCCATTCAGACTTCATAACCAAAGTCATGGAGCCACACAAAGGGGAGGAGAGGGCCACACTCACACACTTTCACCCGTCATTCACTCAGAGTTTAAACAATCCACCCAATTCCTAACTAATTGCCTAAGGAAGCCGTAGGGCTTCCGGGGAGGTGATCATGCTCCCCTTCCACTCACTTGGAGTGGGCCTGACTGACTGGGGCCCCTACCTTATTGATTCTGTCGACAGGTCCAGAAGTGTCTGTCCACTCTCTCCAGATGCCGGCCGGGTCCTGGGCTGAGGTCTGGAAGTGCCCAGAGTCCCCTGGTTTAATTCTGCTAAATCAGCAGCGCACACACCTTCAGGAGGCCTATCCAACGCTCCTGGGCCCCAAACCCGGTCCACTCACCGGAGGCCAAAAGGCCAAGCGTGGGCTGGTTTTCCCAGCATTTCAGGGAACCAATAATGTTACAGAGAACTGGAATAAATCAAACAATGCTCAGAGAGTTTGGAGTCACACTTTATTCACCGTGGTGGGCTTAGAGAAAATGAATTCAAATTCTAAGCAAAGCTACAAGCAGAACTTCCGTTTTTATTAAAGAGCCAGGCCTGTGTGTGCTTAGTGGTTATCTCACTGGTGGCCTTGAAAACAACACAGTTCTGTCCAATTAAAAAATACACCTGCCATGGCATTGAGAGTATGGGCCTATCTAGTCTCTGGCCTACAAGGTCAGACAGCTAAGTTTATCTTCCTCATTATTCAAACAGGCTAGAGCAGGCTAGAAAGCAAAGTTATTATTATTATTCTTAACTATTATTATTTTTAGAATAAGAGGCCGTCTAAAGAATAGCAGAGAATTCCAAACAGTAGTTTTACAAACTAGGGGTTAGCCTTCTCACTGGGCCTCATTCCTGCAGCTGCACCTGGGACAGGACACCTGGGGACAAAGAGCATCAGTCCCTGTCAGTCATCTGCAGTCACAGCCATCCCATGACCCCTGTCTGACCCCTGAGATCCTCACCTTAGGGGGCTGTCACCAGGCACAGGAGAAGCTCCAGCAGCCTCATCTTCTTCTAGACCACAGCTCTGCCTTCCCAGGGACCTCAGTCCTGTGTGAGGAGAGAGCTGTGATCCTGCACAGCCCAGGAGAGGATGTACCCTGGATCTTGAACAGAAATTTGCATGTGGGGCAGCCCTATTCTTATAAGTGTAGGGCCTGAGGCACAGGATACTGTGGTCTTTCTGGGGCCTGTGTGGAGGCATCTCTTCCCTTGATCTCACTCAGCATGTAAGTCAGGGACAGGGGACCACATGAGTCTTGATACTCATTGGATTCAGGTCAAAGCACAGCCTCACCTTTCTGAGCATAAGAAGAAACATGGACTAGATGAGCAGGTTACACTTGTCCCTTCTCAGGCATCTTTCAAACAGATGCAAAATGAATTAGCATTTGTTCAGACCATTTCTGAATCTCAGATTCCTAGTGTATCCACAATTTCTAAATTTTTAAGTCTCATGTTATACAAACACTTTCTACCCTTGTTCAAAAAATAAAAATGACAGACATTTTTAATATTTTATGTCTTAATTTATCACGTTACTTTGACCTGATAAACTACTCCCCAATCCCAAGCAGGTGGGACAGTCCTGACTCTTGATGCTGCAAATTTTATAATTGTGTCTACAGCTTCCTGTGCACACTCTTCCATTTTCAGAGACTCCAAACTAGTAACATCAGAAATGATTGTGGTTTTAAATGGAGAAAACACAAGACATGAAGATAGTGATCATGTGTGTGTACAGCCCCGAATCATTCATATGTTGAAATGCTGGTAGAAGGAGTTTGACCTGTTTTCTCAGTCTAGTGTTATCAGTGATGTTGGGATTCAGAGTAATGGACATTGAAGAATTCCTAGCATACATTTTCTCACAGGAAAGCGAACTTCACCTCTGGCGGGAAACCCTATTCCCATCCTCCCTCTGCCTTGTCCCTGGTGATGCTCACTGTGGTGAGAGGGTGTCAGGCTCTCCCCCATAATATACAACATCCTTAGTGTGTAATACACACATTCTCCCATCAGGCACATGATTCTGAAAGATATTCTCTCCCTAATTTTATCACTTAATTCCTTTGATGGAGTATTTGGTGGGACAAATGAATTTAATTTAATTTTACTTATTTTATTTTATTAAAGTTCAATTCAACAGTACTTTCTTCGATGAGTCCTGTTTTGGGTGATTTTACTAAGAATTCCTCAGAAAATTCTGAGTTTCTACTGTCCATGTGGATTGGCTACAGCAGCCACGGGACTGGAGCAAGTTCTGGTACCAGAGGGGAGCCCTGCTGGGAAGCTACCCATAACTCTGGATGTGACTGTGGAACTGGGTGAGGGGAGGAAGCTGGACTTGTTTTGAGTCACATGACAGAAACATGCCTGATGTTCATGGACAGAGAGTTACTGGACATATGGGCTTAAAGCTTCCTCCAGTGAAGGCCCAGAAGGAAGTGCAGGCCGAGAGAGAGAGCTTGTATCATCATAGGAAATACCTGAATAATTAGGAACAAGTGTTTGTAATAAGTAAAAATGTTAAAGACCATGCAGGCAGGGATCAAGAGATATAAGGAATGTTCCATTGCAAACTGATGGGAAGGGGATTCCCAGTTTCCTACATGCACATTCTCACAGTGTCTCTGTTCTAGAAGGCAACACATTCCCTGGTCCAGGAAATTAGGACTTGGACAGCTTTGGGGTCATTATTCACATGGCCTCACCATGAATCAACAAAGCTGCATAATTCATTGGGGGCCCATTATAAATCTGTCAACTCTTACAGGGAAGAGTGGACATTCCTCACTGGAGGTTCCATGGTGAAGGTGTTTCTGTATGATGAGCCATCATTCCATTAGACCAGGTCTCCTGTTTGGTGGGGAAGCACAGGACTTGGTTGGAAAATCTGTAAGGAGGATTCTCCGAAAGATCGGTGGCCTCTAGGAGGACTTTGCCAAAGGCAGAAGCCCCTGCCTTGACTTTTCCAAACAAGTCTGAGCCCTCGGTGTTTTA
>NW_005871811.1:114552-165819 GCF_000147115.1 Myotis lucifugus | reverse complement strand
TATTTTCATGAACAAATTCTTGAGTGCAAAGTCTTACCACCTGGGTGATCAATAATCTTGTTGGATGATTAAGTCATAAACTCTAACCCCTGGATACAGCTCCTTGAAGAGCCCCAGGAGCATCTCAAGGAGAACATGCTGGGCCTTTGGTGAGAACCTGGACATGGGGGCTGACCTGATACTGGGCCGCAGAGGGGAGAGCACCTGACATCCAGAGCAGGTGAGGCTGTTCTCATCAGGGTCCCTGGTCCCTTGGTGTTTACAGATGTGCCGGGTCCGACCTGGCCAGAGGGGAAAGGTGTGCCTGGATGGAGACTAGAACACAGTGTTGAGCACAGAGAAGGAAATACACCAGGTGTGACTATGCATATGGGGCTTGTGTGGGTTATTCGGGTGATCTCATTCCCAGGAAGGAAGGAGTTAGTCTACTGGGAAAATGAGCTGTGATGCTGTGGAAATTAGCAACTGTGGAGATAGACTGATCACATTAGAGTGATAGCAGTAGACTCTGTGGGAAAAATCAGATGTGGTCACATAAGAAAATAGAAGTCAACCCTTCTGCTCTGAGTTGCCGAGACCCCACCCCCTGCGCAGAGCCTGTGGTGTCACATCCATCCTCTTTCCCCTGGGATCCAGGCCTTGAGCTAAGAGGGAGAAGTGTGAGTGGCCACCTCTTTGGGACCACAATGTCCCTTTCCTGGGCACCTGTTAACATCTTTCAGGCTGGAGCTGATGAAGAGAGAGCAGAGACAGCTCATCTGTCTTCCTTTATTGGTCCATCGCTATGGGAGACTTGGTAAAGAGGAACTTGGGACCCAAAGGCATGGACACAATCCTAGGAAGCAGTGGAGGGAATGCCTCTCTTATGGTGACCAATTATCCTGCAACTATCCTAAAAGCATCGGTGTTGGTAATTCAGCAGCTAAAGTGTTAGTTGATATGTCAAGAGTTCAAGATTATGAAGTTGGAGATGGCACTACCTCTGTTCCTGTTTTAGCAGCAGAATGACTAAGGAAAACAGAATACTTAATTTCAAAAAAGAATCATCTTCCGACCATCATTGCGGGTGGAGAGAAGCCACAAAGACAGCAAGACAGGCTCCGTTCAATTCGGCAGTTGATCATAGTTCTGATGAAGATAAATCCTGCCAAGATTTAGTGAACATTGCAGGAGCAACATTATCCTTAAAACTTCTTCCTTATCACAAAGATCACTCTACAAAATTAGCTCTAGAAGCAGTTCTCTGATTGAAGGGCTCTGGTAATCTGGAGGCAATTCATATCATCAAGAAGCTAGGAGGAAGTCTGGTGGATTTCTACTTAGATAAAGACTTTCTGTTGGATAAAAAATTGGAGTTAATCAACCAAAAGGAATTTAAAATGCTAAAATTCTTATTTCAAATACTGGTATGAACACAGACAAAATAAAGATATTTGGTTCCCCTGTAAGGGTTGATTCTACAGCAAAGGTTGCTAAAATAAAACAAGCGGAAAAGGAAAAAAAATGAAGGAGAAATTTGAAGGTATTCTTAAGCATGGGATAAATTGCTTTATTAACAGGCAATACATTTCTAATTATCCTGAGCTGCTTTTTGGGGCTGCTGGGATATGGCTATTGAACATGTAGAATGCCTGGCTCATAGGTAGTGAAATTGCATCTACCTTTGACCTCCCAGAACTAGTGAAGCTTGGAAGTTGCAAGCTCATTGAAGAAGTCATGATTGGAGAAGACACGCTCATTCATGTTTCTGGGGTAGCCCTTGGTGAGGTTTGCACTAATGTTCTTTGTGGTGCCACTCAGCACATTTTAGATGAAGCAGAAAGATCTTTGCATGATGCTCTTTGTGTTCTTGCACACACTGTGAAGGCTTCTAGAACACTTTATGGAGGAGGCTGTTCTGAGCTGCTGATGGCTCATGCTGTGTCACAGCTGCCAATAAAACACCAGGTAAAGAAGCTGTTGCAATGGAGTCTTAGGCTCAAGCACTGAGGTTGTTGCCTACTGTTATAGCTGACAACACAGGCTGTGACAGTGCAGATATGGTGCCACAGCTCTGAGCTGCCCATTGTGAAGGCAATTCAACTACTGGACTGGATATGAAGGAAGGTGCTATTGGTGATGGCAATGCTGGGCATCACAGGTAGTGTCCAAGTGAAGTGGAAGGTTCATGTGCGTGCAGCTGAAGCAGCAGAAGGGACGCTGCATGTGGATGACATCATCAAAGCAGCACCAAGGAAAGGTTTCCCTGATCACCACCCTTGTTAAGCTTTCCTATATGCCATTATGCTCTGGACCAGTTCATAGCAATGGTGTTTGAAGGATTTCAACTTTAAAAAATTTTTTTTTTAAGAGTGTTCCTGAGGAGGAAACTGGTCTTGCAAGGCCTGTCAGGCCATAAAAACTGTGAACAATGCACTGTCCTGGGGGGGAAGGTCATTATCGCTGGCCCCAGGACAGATCATCAGATATGGCCTGGGACCCCCAACACCTGGGGGCCTTCCTGTAAGCCCACAAAAGAGGGCAGAATCATATCTGCAAGACAAAGACCCCAGAAGGTTATAAAAAGTGAAGCCCTCTGCATGTTTCTTCACTCTGATTTGGAAATTATTCCCGGAGTTCACTAGTGTTAATAAACGGGGTCCCTCCTTTTCTCTAGAAAGCATGCTTGGTATTTCTTTGGTCTTCTGTAACATTTAGTTCCCTGACCAGGAAAATAACCACTTTTGACTCTTGCCTCCAGTGAGTGGATGGTGTTTGGGGCCCGGGGGCACGGGACAGGCCTCCAGAAGGCATCTGCTGCTGATTTTAGCAGAATTGAACAGAGGTAGTGGGGGGGGGGGGCGGGGAACTCCAGGTGCTCCCAGACCTCAGTCTAGGACCCGACCGTCATCTGGAGAAAGTGGACAGATACCTCTGGACCTGTTGACAGAATTGGTAAGGTAGGGGCCCCAGTCAGTCAGGCCCACTCCAAGTGAGTGGAAGGGGGAGCTTGATCACCTCCCCAGAAGTCATAGGACTTTGTTAGGTAAATCAGGAATCAGGACTCCAAAGGTGAGTGAATTCAGATTTGATTAAGGAATTATGGGTTCACTCTTCTGTTTGTTTGTGTGTGGGACTAGCCAATTTGCTACTGAGAAGCGGGGCTGGACACAGTTTTAACTCCTCCAGTAGGTTCTCACTGAGATGTTGGTTGAGAATTCTGTTCTGGGGAGTGGGTGCTGGGAGTGCCCCCATGCCCATCTGGGGAGTTGGGCATTATCTGCTCAGCTCCTGTCTGGGCTAGTCTACTGAGATAGTGTGAGTACAGATGTTTGTCTGTCTTGGCATAATTATCCACTGATTAACTGGTCTGTGTGAAAGCGAAAGCTACTTTGATTTTCTGTTTGCTCATCTGGTTGAAATGTTTGATTTACTGAAGGCTGAACCCGTGATGGTCTGCAAAAGTCTCAAGCAGTGCTGTTGAGTTAGTTTTCTCAGCGATGTTTGCTCTCTATCAGGGAGGGATAGTTAATAAAAATTTCTGTCTGTTTTTGTGTACTAAGTGCTTTCATTTGCTCTGTGTTTTTCTGTGTTAGGTTGAAATTTAGGAATTCTGGGGTAGATTTAAAGGTATTCGTGGCTTTTCTTGTCTCTTTTGGCTGGCTGGGACTTTCAGGAGCTGGACTCTAAGCTCCGCAGGCAGAGAGATTTTACCTGCCCTGCCCCTGCCTGTGCTGATTAAGGATCTTTTCTTTAAGGAGACCCTCCAGGCTTTTAGTAAATTTCCCTGCACCCTTGTCTGTCTCTCGCCACTGATCATCATGGGGTTGGGACAAAGTAAACCCACTGTTCTCAATTGCATGTTGGAAAATTTTGAAAAGGGTCTTATTAAGGACTATGGTATTAAAATGAACCCCCAAACACTGAGGAAATTATGTGAATTATAATGGCCAGCCTTTGGGGTCGGCTGGCCCCTGGAAGACTCTTTAGATGTAGGACTGGTCAGGGTGGTCTGGAATGTAGTCACGACAGACCCTGAACACCCAGATCAGTTCCCTTTCATAGGAATTGCTCAAACCTTGCCGCCTTAGGTCCGGTTCTGTGAGGTTTTAGTAGTAGGAGAAAAGAGACAGGTCTCTCAGAAGGAAACCCAACCCCTTGTTCTGCCAGGATCCCCTGAGGAACTCCCGCTAGTTTTAACATCGCCATGTGCGCCACATGCAGCACCAAGTGCTTGCCCAGCTGGTCTGAAAGGTCCAGAAACACCACCCCCTTCCGTTTCTCCTCAACCAGGCTCTCCAGAGCCAGTTGGGCGGTGCTTCCATTCAGCCGATCAAGGGCCCAGGCCACAACCAGCACATCAGATGCCTCTAAGGGAGATTCGGGGTGCCAAAGTAGTTGGTGAAGATGGGACCTTGCAGGAGGGAGGGCCAGTCTATTATTATCAGCCCTTTACCACCAGTGACATCTTGAATTGGAAACATAACACCCCAGCTTATTCTGAAAAACCTCAGGCCATGATAGACCTCCTAGAAATGATTTTCCAGACCCAGAAGCCCACCTGGGTGGACTGCAAGCAGCTCCTTTTCACTTTCTTTCACACCAAGGAGCACATGAGAGTAGTAACAGAGGCTCAGAAGTGGCTCCAGACCCAGGCTCCGGCAGGAATATTAGATAAAGGCAAATGGGCCAAGAAGGCCTTCTAAGATGAGGAACCCGATTGGAACCCGAACTCAGAAGATGGAAGGACCAGGCTAGAAAGATATCGGCTGGCCTTCCTCCAGGGAGTCAGGGCCGGAGCCAAGAAGCCCACCAACATGGCTAAAATTTCTGAGGTTTTCCAGAAGCCTGATGAAAGTCCAGCAGCTTTCTATGAGAGACTATGTGAGGCATACCCGATTTACACCCCCTTTAGACCTGAGGCCCCAGAAAATCAAACCATGGTAAATGCCGTTTTTGTAGGCCAACCCTAGCCTGACATCAGGAGAAAATTACAAAAACTAGAAGGGTTTGCAGAAAAGAATGCTACTGAATTGCTAGAGATAGCTAACAAGGTTTTCATCCATCGAGACAGTGCAATGAGGAAGGAGGAAGAAAAGAGAACACAAAGAAGGGCCAATATAATAACAGCGGCTTTTAGAGGCTCAGGCTCCCAGACAGATCAGCAAGGATACAGACCAGGGGGAAAAGGAAGAGCGAGCCTGAGATGAGACCAGTGTGCCTATTGTAAGGAAACAGGACACTGGAAGAATGAATGTCCAAATGGCAAAGTGAAAAGACTTGATCCCCTTTTCCGCCCAGTTGCTATCAACCAGAGCCACCTGAAGCAGATCTCATTGGGCTAGCAATGGCTGATTCCGACTAGGACAGACAGGGCTCACTTCAGCTAGGCCTCCATGAGCCCATGGTCAGAATGAAAATAGGGGGCCAGACTTTGGACTTTATGGTTGATATGGGAGCTGAGCACTCAGTAGTTACTCAGAAAGTAGTGCCTCTCTCAGGAAAGGAAGTCACCATTATTGGAGCTACTGGGTACCAGACCCATAGACCATTCTGCCAGCCTCACCTATGCCAACTTGGCGGCCACCGAGTAATTCATGAATTCCTGTACTTGCCAGACTGTCCAGTGCCGCTAATGGGTAGAGACCTTTTAGCCAAAATGGGGGAAGAAATCACTTTTGCTCCAGATGGCTCAGCACAGCTTCGCCTAGGTGAGGAGACCTCCCCAATGATGCTGTCCTTAGGAGTGCTGCAGGAGGAAGAATGGAGACTTTATACCCCCCAGACAAAGGCCTCACCATTGGAACCTGAATTAGAGAAGGAATTCCCGCTGGTCTAGGCAGAAGGGAATCCTCCAGGCCTGGATAAGGACCACGCCCCAGTGTTTATTGAGTTAAAGCCTGGAGCACAGCCTGTTAAAATTCGCCAATCTCCAATTCCAAGGGAAGCACGCCTAGGAATCCAGGTCCACTTAGACCAGCTGCTTCAGTGGGGACTTGTTAAACGATGCAGGTCTCCATGGAACATGCCTCTCTTGCCTGTCAAAAAGCCTGGGACTAATGACTACCACCCCGTACAGGATCTACGGGCTGTCAATGAGGCTGTTGTAACCCTGCATTCAGCACTGCCGAACCCCTACACTCTTCTGGAACTCATCCCATCAGAGGCGGAATGGTTTACGTGCCTAGATCTGAAAGATGCCTTTTTCTGTCTTCGATTAGTGCCTTCCAGTCAGTCTCTCTTCGCTTTCGAATGGGAAAACCCAACTACAGGGGCCAAGGAGCGGTTCACCTGGGCTAGACTGCCACAAGGGTTCAAGAACTCCCCTACTCTTTTCAGTGGAGCACTAGCATCTGATCTAAGTTCCCAGGACAGGACTTGGGGTGTGTTCTACTCCAGTATGTAGAGGACCTCCTGCTGGCCAACTCCACACGAGCTCAGTGCTGGGAGGGAACACGAGCCCTTCTGAGACTACCAACTGAAACAGGTTATCGGGTGTCTAAGAAAAAGGCACAGATTTGTCAGAAAGAAGTCAAGTATTTAGGCTTCCAGATCACCCAAGGGAAACGAAGGCTAGGGACTGAAAGGAAGCAGTCAGTATGCACCATCCCAGTCCCTAGCACCTAGCAGCTGATTTGGGAATTCCTGGGAGCGGCAGGATTCTGTCAAATTTGGATCCCAGGGTTTTCAGACCTGGCCAAGCCTCTCCATGAAGCTTTAAGAGGAGAAGAGAAGGCACCCATCAGCTGGGGTCCTGAACAGGAGAAAGCCTTCGTCACCATAAAGGCAAAGCCCACTGAGGCCCCGGCACTAGTGCTACCACATGTGATGAAGGACATTAATCTTTTTGTTCATGAGAACAGCGGGGTAGCCCTAAGAGTTCTAACCCAGGAGTTTGGACCCTGGCAAAGACCAGTAGCTTATCTCTCCAAGCGGATTGACCCAGTTGCCTCCGGGTGGCCCCGTGCCTCAGGGCCCTTGCAGCCACGGCATTATTAGTCAAGGAATCGGATAAGTTTACCTTAGGGCAAAACTTAAATGTAAAAGTACCTCATGCTGTTGTCACCATGATGGAAACAAGGGGGCTGCACTGGCTGACTCATGCTCCAGTGACTCAGTTAAAGGGCTGTTATGTGAGAATCTGCGGGTACGATTAGAAGCAGTGAGAATACTTAATCCAGCCACCTTTCTACCCATAGCTGAGGGGGCCCCTGAGCATGATTGCCTGGATGTCCTAGAGGAGGTTTATTCCAGCTGGCCAGATCTAAGGGATAGGCCCCTGCAAAACATGGATTTGGTATTGTTCATAGACGGCAGTTGCTTCTTAGATGAAGGAAAAAGATGAGCCGGTATCAAACTTTGAGACAATTGAAGCACAGGCCCTGCCTGAAGGATGGTCAGAGCACAGGGAAGATCTTTGGGTCCTAGTTAGAGCCCTAGAACTCAGTAAGAATAAGCGGGCCAACATCTACACTGACTCACGCTATGCCTTTGCTACCCTGCATGTCCATGGGGCCATATATAAGGAAAGGGGGCTCTTGACAGCAGGAGGAAAAGGAATAAAAAATCAGAATGAGATTTTAAAGTTACTAGAAACAGTCTGGGAGCCTAAGGAAATAGCCGTCATCCATTGCATTGGTCACCAGAAAGGGAAAGACTCAGTATCAGAAGGAAACCAGCATGCTGACACCGCAGCCAATCTGGCTGCTAAAGAACAAGCAGTGCCGGTATGGATCATGTTGGCCCCCGAATTACCTGGACCTCCAAAATACACTCCTCTGGAAGAGAAATGGGCCCAGAAAGAAGGGGGAAAGAGAACAATGGAAGGCTGGTGGATACTCCCAGATCATAGGGTCTATGTCCCAGAACAGTTAGCCCATAAGGTAGTCCTCCAGCAGCATGAACTCACTCATTTAGGAAAGGCTGCCCTAGAAGCTTTGTTAGGCAGGTACTACCTAATTGCCCATCTATCCTCCTTGTGTGCCTCTGTCTCTCAGCGTTGCCTCTTTTGTGCTCAGAACAATGCTAAACAGGTTTCTGTGGGACCGATAGTTCAGCACTGTGGGAAAGCTCCTTTTGAAGACTTAGAAGTAGATTCTACAGAAATAGGGCCTAGCAGAGAAAATAAATACCTCCTATCTTTATTTGCACCTTTTCAGGTTGGGTCGAGGCATATCCCACTTGCAGTGAAAAGGCAAGAGAAGTCACTAAGGCATTGCTGAAGTATATAATTCCATGGTATGGAATGCCTCTGACCATATGGTCCGATAATGGCCCAGCCTTTGTAGCAGAATTAGTACAACAGGTAGCCAAGGCTTTAGGAATTAAATGGAATCTACATACAGCTTCAGGCCTCAGAGTTCAGGGCAAGTGGAGTGCATGAAGCAGACTCTAAAGCAGGCTATGGCTAAGCTATGCCAAGAGACAACCTTACCCTGGACAGATATATTGCCTCTTGTACTCCTGCGGGTATGCTGTTGCCCCAAGGGCCAGGGTAGGTTTCTCTCCCTTTGAAATTCTATACGGTATACCCCCTCCTTTAATTTAGCCAAAGGGAGATTTGGGGGAAATAGGGAACTTAGAAATTCAGAAACAACTACAAGGACTTGGAAAAACTGTCTTTGAGGTCCACAGGTGGGTTATTGACCAACTATCCATCTCTCTAGGAACAGCTATACATCCTAATAAACATGGAGACCAGATTTGGGTAAAGGATTGTAAAAAGGAGCCCCTCAAGCCTACCTGGAAGGGATCCTATCCAGTCATATTAACCAGCCCCTCAGCTCTTAAGGTTGCAGGACTAAACACCTGGATCCATCACTCCCGGGTGAAAGCAGCCCACCAGCGGAGTGACATCCAGTCTGAGTGGAAGGTGATCTCTGACCAGAAACACCCCCTGCGGATCACCCTCAAGACAACAGCGGACCTGGCTGAGCAACCTACTCTAAGGAATTCAGATAGCACCCTGCTGAATTCTAACACTAATCTTTCTTTCTTATCCCCTCCTAAGGTAACATGCTCTAGTATTTCTGGATAATCACTGGTTTTATCTAATAATTCTTATTTTTTTCTTTTTAAGAGTGCCAGTGGAATCTGGGACTAGTACCAGGAGGAGAACTCATCTGCTCTTGCTGGGACACAGAAGCACCATAAAATTACTGCTTTCCACACAGCAAGGAAACAAAGGCCTTATCATGAATTGTTGGATTACACCTTGTCATGCCATCCTTTGCTCCGTGCTTAGAAACTCACTATCCAAATATGCTAGACTGGGTAGTCCACGAGAAAACCCAATCAAGCCAGATTTTTGTTAGCTATACTTATCAGCCTGCGGCATGTTACAACTCTACTACCAAATGCACGTGGGGGCAGGGGTGGATTGTATTGGACGGAAAAATTATAATAGGACCTGTCATGGCCAATGTGCATCTAACTAATGTTGCTCCTATTTGTTTCAGTAGTATGCAGGGCCAACATCCAACAGGTCATCTCCGAGGTGAACTATGCAACTCTACCCCCAAGGCTGAAAACACCACCTACCCATGGTGCACCCTGCAGGAAAATTCTATGTGTGTGGGACCACTGCTTACCTCTGCCTGCCTGAAACTAGAACTCCCTACAAACCCCTCTGAGTGGTAGAAGCTGGATGCTAAACCCTTGGTCATTGTCCATTTCCAGCAGGAAGTAGCTAAGAGCAGTCATCACCCCTGTTCACCATAACATCCCATGGTCATTGCTCCACAAGGCTAAAAGAAGCTTGTGGGACAAGGGGCGGGGGGGGGGGGGGAGTGAGGAGGAAACTGGTGTTGCAAGACTTGTCTGGCCATAAAAACTGTGAACAATGCACAGCCCTGGGGGGGAAGGTCATTATCACTGGCCCCAGGACAGATCATCAGGACCCCCAACACCTGGAGGCCTTCCTGTAAGACCATGAAAAGGGGTGGAACCATATCTGCAAGACAAAGACCCTAGAGGGTTATAAAAAGTAAAGACCTCTGCATGTTTCTTCACTCTGATTTGGAAATTATTCCCGGAGTCCACTAGTGTTAATAAACAGGGTCCCTCCCTTTCTCTAGGAAGCGTGCTTGGTATTTCTTTGGTCTTCTGCAACACTTACATCCTAGGCCGCTATCTTCACTGACAATGTCAACCTTTACTTTAACTGAGCCTATCTGTCTTTTTGCATCTACAATAACATATCCTTGCAATGTCTGGGTAACTTGTAACTTCCCTTTTTCCAGACCCCTAGGGGCACAAGGTTATGTGCCTGGGCCCCAAGACAGACACCACAAATTCCTTTACTATTATCATGGTAACTGTTCCTGCACCCACCTAAGCATGTGTCTCTCATTTGACTTTTTATCCAATTCCAGAGGTTTCCTGGCTTTGCTTTCTCCCGCCTAATTAGTCTATCACCAATGGATTTCATGTAACCCACCTATGTCCCTCCTTAGATTGCAATGTATAAAAATAGAGGAAAACCCGCCATTCTTGGGAGCATCATCTCCATTTGTTGAGGTTCTGCATCCTGGCATTTGTCGACAGTTTGGCTGAAATACACTAACAAAAATTCTTTACAGATTTGAATGTGTTTTTTGTTTTTTGTTTAATTGTTAACAGTTCTAAGACGATGTTTCCTCCTACTATTTCTTTCCTGTCCTGTTTTATTAAAATAAGGTTCCTTTATTTATTTAATTTGTTTTGTTAATCCTCAACCAGATAGGAATTTGTGATCAGAGTCTCCTGTGAGACGGGCTTCAGTCACTGAATTTTGTCAGATTTATGACAGAGCCTCCTTTTTTTATTCACAAATACAATCCCTAAACCTAGACATAGGAAAGGGCTTTCTGTGAGCTCTGTGGCTGAGCCAGGGAGCAAAGTTAATTTAAGGCAGAGCAGGAAATTGTGTCTTTGCTTAACTCTCCACCTGCTCATGGTCTGAGGGCTGTGCTGGTCTTGAGCGACCCCTGGTGTCCTGCATGCCCTCTGCAGCCCAGCCCTGTTGCCTCCCTCAGGGAGGTTTGTGTCTGGGCTCACACTGACTTCCCCTCACTGTGTGTCTAGCACAGTAATAATGGGCAGTGTCCGTGGCTCTCATGCTGTTCATTTGAAGATACAGCATGTTCTTGGCATTGTCCCTGGAGATGGTGAATCGACCCTTCATAGACTTGGCATAGTGTGTGGTACTTCCATCAGGAGTAATTTCACTAAGCCACTCCAGCCCCTTCCCTGGAGCCTGGCGGAACCAGCCCATCCAGTGGCTACTGAAGGTGAATCCAGAGGCTGCACAGGAGAGTCTCAGAGACCCCCCAGGCTGCACCAAGCCTCCCCCAGACTCCACCAGCTGCACCTCACACTGGACACCTGCAAACACAGAGACACAAGGTGGACTTAGAGTCACACGGAAGCAAAAACAGGCACAGGCACAGGTCTCAGTGCTCCCCAATCCTGAGAATGACCTTGAAAAATGATCAGGAGGAAAACGCAGCTTGGCACCAAGTCCATGGTGGAGCCGCTGGGGTCCTGTCTCAGGCACTTGGGTTCTGGGTTTCTCCCCAACATGCCGGGAAGGGCCCTCTTTAATGAGCAGGAGGAGAGCCCCATTTGCATGGAGTCTGGATATAAGGGTACAGGTGGGACCCTGGGCTGCATGCCTGACCTTGTCATCCTAAGGGTTACCCCAGATGGGACAGGACTCAAGGATGCTGGCCACAAGGGGTCCTGTCCTGACCCACTCTCCCTCCCTCCTTTCCTGAGACCCGGTCACTCTGACCCTATTCCTTTGGGGTAGCTTCCAGGATTGTGAGTCCTCCATCCTTGGGTTTTGATGATGCCCTCAGAGGCAGGATGACGGGGCTTCCTCTTGCTCTCCTTCACCTGCCGTGAGCCATGTTGCATTTCTGGGGTTTGGGAATAAGATTTGCCTTGGAATGATGGTTTTATTTTGAGACTGAAAGATTCTCTTTGTTCTTCTTCCCAATCAGATCTTCCATGAAACTGGAACGTCAACATGTGATGAGGCAGGAGAGGCTGGGCTGGAAGCTTCCTTTCTGGGTCCCATCTCCCTCTGCCCATTACCTCCTCTTGGGAAGGTCATGACGAATGTCCTCCTGGATGACCCAGGATGAAAAAAAAACAACACAAAAAGGAGAAACAAAAAGGAGAATGGCCCAGTACCAGTGAGGATGATGGACATTAAGAGCCTTCATACACTTCTGGTGGAGAGGCACCTACATGAGAACAGTGGACGGTGGGCTTGGTAATTCCCACAGATGCTGAGAGTTGCCCTTTCCCTCCTAGAAAGAGGCGGGAACAGGACCCTGTCTTCTGGCAGTTCACACAGTGAGCACCTCCAAAGCAGAGTAGCACAGGCAGCTCTGTGTCTAACACACACTAACCTAACAAGATTGCTTACATGTGGTCCCGCTAAGCCAGGAAAAATTTGCTCCTAGAGCAGTGATGGCGAACCTATTACACAGGTGTCAGAGGTGACACGCGAACTCATTTTTTTGGTTGATTTTTCTTTGTTAAATGGCATTTAAATATATAAAATAAATATCAAAAATATAAATCTTTGTTTTACTATGGTTGCAAATATCAAAAAAATTCTATATGTGACACAACACCAGAGTTAAGTTAGGGTTTTTCAAAATGCTCGCACGCCGATCTCAAAAGGCTCACCATCACTGTTCTAGAGCGTTGTTTGTAACACACTAAAACATAACATGACATATGTGTTGTTTCCAATATAGGCCACATAGGACATGCCCGTCATTTATGACATGTGTGTCAGCTATGACAGGCATGCAGCACAGATGGGCATGTCACTTATGACACTTACATCGCCAACGACATGCATGCCACCTAAGATGTATTTTGCTTATTCCATCTTTGGAGGCTCATCCTGGTATATAATTTGGAAATTGGCCTGTTGATCCACTGTCATTCATTCTTCTAGAGACAAGGCATGCTTTCCTGAATGAACAAGTCCTACGACAAGTGCTACAGGGTCTCAGACTAGGAGATTTCACAGATCTCCCTCCCACAGGTGACACAGGCCAGGTGGGCTGCTGGGGCTTCTCCCTGCCGAGGGGTAAAGCCAAGTAGCTGGAGACAAGCAAGAGGTGGTCTGAGCCCTGGCCATTTTGGTTCAGCGTCTAGAGCATTGGCCTGCGGACTGAAGGGTCCTTAGTTTGATTTCGGTCAGGTGCACTTGCCCAGGTTGTGGGCCTGATCCCAGTAGGGAGTGTGTAGGTAACAGCGGATCAATGATTCTCTCTCATCATTGATGTTTCTATCTCTCTCTCCCTCTTCCCTTGCTCTCTGAAATCAATCAAAATATATTTTTTAAAAAATAGAATTGGCACTGGCTGGGCAGTTCAGTTGGTTACAGCAACATCCTGATACAGCAAGGTTGCAGGTTTGATCCCATCAGAGTACATACAAAAATCAACTAATGCATGCATAATAAATAGAACAACAAATTGATGTTTCTCTCTCTCCCTCCTCCCCCTTAAATAAATAAATAAAAATTTTAAAAAGAAACAGGATTGCTTTTAAAAAATAGAATTCTCCAGGCCTCTGGGGGGCCTTGAGCCCCACGGGGACCCTTGAGAGTGGGTGACTGAGCGGAGATCTCTGCTTCCTTCCCTCCGATGAATTCATAGGGAGAGGACCTCCTCGGGCTCCTTTATGCCTCCTTCCTGGCCAAGCGTGGAGCTGTCTTCCTCTCAGGCTTCACCAGGGCTCTGGAGACACAACTGGAGGGAACCTGGAGCGCCCAGACTTCCCTGTCCCTCCTGGGAAACCACAGGCTGGATTAAGTGGGCGTAGGGACCAGGCAGTAAGACTGAGAGAAAGAGGAGGATGATGCAGGGGCCCGCCAGCCAGTGGTGAGGACACCGTGGTCACAGTGGGTGAGGACACAGTGGGGGTGGACACAGTGGGTGTGGACACAGTGGGTGAGGTCACAGTGGGTGAGGCACCAGTGGGTCTGCTGGTTCTGTGAGCAGCGCCTCCTGCCCATGCCTGTCACTGCAGAGTGGAAACACCCTGCTCTTTAAGGCCTGGATCCATGGAACGTCGTGTCAGTGGCAACAGGTGAAACAGAGTTCTGGGAGATTATTATTTTATTTTTATTTCTTTACTAGAAGCCCAGTGCGCACGAAATCGTGCGTGAGTAGCTCGCTTCTGCTTGCCTCAGGTGACCCCACCGCCCACCCCTGCTCATAGCTCTAGCCCTGCCCTCCACCACTAGTAGCTCACTTTTCCACGCTGCCGGCCGCGAGAGCCACGGCTCAAATGGTCATGATGACCATGGGCCTTTTATTAATATAAATTTTTTTAATCCTCACTCGAGGATATTTCTCCATTGATTTTTTAGAGATAGTGAAAGAGAGAGGGAAAGTCAGTGAGAAACATCAATGTGAGAGAAACATAGATCGGTTGCTTTCTGCACCAACCCAGACTAGGCCCTGGGTTGGGGAGGCCATTGCAACTGAGGTACATGCCCTTGACCTTAATCAAACCTGGGACCCTTCAGTTTGCAGGCCAACACTCTATCCATTGAGCAAACCGGCCCAGGCTATTTTATTTTTTATGATGAAGAGGAAACAAACTTGTAAAGGAAACCCCTCTTTGGCCAATCCCTGCACATGCCTTTGGGGCTGCATTCTTGAGTTTAGTGAGTCCTGAGTTTAGTCAGTCTAGTAGTAGTTCTGAGTGCCTCGTGCTGGCCCTGAGTGCCCCCTGGTGTCCTGAGTGCCCCCTACAGCCCAGCCCTGCTGCCTCCCTGAGGGAGGTTTGAGCCTGGGCTCACACTGACTTCCCCTCACTGTGTGTCTAGCACAGTAATACACGGCCGTGTCCGTGGCTCTGAGGCTGGTCATTTGCAGATACAGCGTATTCTTGGCATTGTCCCTGGAGATGCTGAATCGGCCCTTGACAGAATCAGCATAGTATATGCTACCACCATAATCAGTAACGAATGAGACCCATTCCAGGCCCTTCCCTGGAGCCTGGCGAACCCAGCCCATCCAGTAGCTACTGAAGGTGAATCCAGAGGCTGCACAGGAGAGTCTCAGAGACCCCCCAGGCTGCACCAAGCCTCCCCCAGACTCCACCAGCTGCACCTCACACTGGACACCTGCAAACACAGAGACACAAGGTGGACTTAGAGTCACATGGAGGCAAAAACAGGCACAGGCACAGGTATCAGTGCTCCTACTCCTGAGAATGACCTTGAAAAATGATCAGGAGGAAAAGGCAGCTTGGCACCAAGTTCATAGTGGAGCCGCTGGGGTCCTGTCTCAGGCACGTGGGTTCTGGGTGTCTCCCCAACATGCAGTGCAGGGCCCCCTTTTATGAGCAGGAGGAGAGCCCCATTTGCATGGAGTCTGGATATAAGGGTGCAGCTGGGACCCTGGGCTGCATGCCTGACCTTGTCATCCTCGGGGTGACCCCAGATGGGACAGGACTCAAGGATGCTGGCCACAAGGGGTCCCGTCTGAGCCACCCTCCCTCCCTCCTTTCCAAAGACCTGGTCACCCTGACCCCATTCCTTTGGGGGCAGCCTCCAGGATTGAGAGTCCTCCATTCTTGGGGTTTTGATGAGGACCCAGTGGTGCATAAATGGGACTTCCTCTCCCTCTCCTTCACCCGCCATGAGCCATGTTGCCTTTCTGGGTGTTGGGAATAAGAACTTGCATTGGATGATGCTTTTATTTTGAGACGGAAAGATTCTCTTTGTTGTTTTCCCCATTCAGATCTTCCACAAAACTCGAGGGTGTACATGTGACGGGGCAGGAGAGGCCAGGTGGATGCTGTGGCCACAGCCTCAGTCTGTAAACTGCTGCCCCTGTCACAGCTTGTAACTGCCTTTCCAAAACCACAGATTTCACTTCTCTTCCTTGCTGTTCGTGTGCAAAGGTCCTGTTTTCCCAGCCTCTCAAACTGGAACAAGTTCCGTCTTTCCAAATGGAGCCCTGGCTGGTGTTTTCCAGTGGTTTATACATTGGCCCGGGCATCACATGGTCTCGGGTTCAATTCCTGGTCAAGGTTGCAGGTTCTCTCCTGGCCCCGGTCAGGGTCATTGAGGAAACAACCAATCCATGTGCCTCTCTCACATAAATGTTTCTCTCCCCACCGACCCCCGCTACTCTCTTCCATTCTCTCTCTGAAAAGTAATGGAAAAAGTATCTTTTGGTGAGAATAAAAAAATAATAAAAGGAACATGTTGGCTTTTGGAAGCAAAACCCTGGGTAGAAATTGAGGCACCAAGTCGTCCTTGGGGGCAGGTGAGCCCCTCCCTTCTCGGTGACAGAGGGGCCACCTGCAGGTCAGTCCTCAGCTCTTCTTCTGGGTCCAGCCCCGTCCCACAACCTCTCTCTCTGCCCCATGCAGCACAGGCCCTGGCCAGCTCAGCTGGACTCGCTGGGGGTGAGGCCCCCACTCCCCCCACTCGCTTTGCCCGAAGAGGAGACCATGCCCAACCCAGGTCTGAGCGAGGTCAGCTACCCCAAAGCCAGGGGGCCGAGTGCCGGTTCCCAAGGGAATCCACAGCCCTTGTGTGGAGAGGGGAGACCTGCCCTGTGGACACATTATGAGCCCATTGCACAGCTGCACTAAGCAAGGCTCATCCATGAACTGCATCAGCTGCCCACACCGTGCTGATGGATGAGGTGTGCAGGGCGGCTGCCTCGTCCCACAGCCCTGCTCTTTGCTCAGCCTCAGACCCAGCTCGCACCTCCCCAGGCTGCTGGTTCAGAGACGCTGGGTCCTGGTTTAAAAGAAACACAGAGATGAGGGGTTTTCAGGCCTGAGAGGAGGAGGGGGTGGGAGTCAGTGTGCAATGGGGGCTGGGCTTCTCCAGGCTGCAATCAAAATGCTGTGGAGGTGGGCACAGGGGGTGATGGCCGCACAGCACAGCCAAAGTGCCACACGCCTCCGACTGTGCACTTTGTGGAAGAAACAAGGTCGACACGAGCCCAGGGACTGACAGTCACCTTTCAGGGTGATCTGGTCAGAACCCCCTAACTGGATCATTACGGGGGGGTCACCCCCAGGCCTTAACATTTTAGTAAAAGCTTCTCTTTGCCTAAAGCCAACCCTGCCCATAGTTCTTGAGCATCAAGTTCAACACTCCTTTAAAACAAGCCCTAACCGCCCTCAGGAGAGCACTCTTTTAAGTGCCTGCGATCCAACCCCCACTTGCCCCCTCCCACCTCCATGCAGCCTTCCTTCCTCCTCCTCAATCCCAAATGTGTCAGAGAAGCTGTGAGAGCAACTCTGACACTGGCATTCTCAGGGGCATCTGAGATCCTGCTTCCTTACAACTGTCCTAGGTTTGGCTCAGATCAACTCTTAAAAAATTCTCCACAGGTTTGGACATGCGTATGTCAACTACGTCAATGTGGTTCACGTATGTTGTGGGTTTTATGCCAATTCAACCACCAAGGGAAACCTGGAAACATGTCACAGGGGAGATGGGCACAGCTGGAGAAGCCTCGTTCCTAAGGAAGGGAACCTGACGTCCATGACAACCTACAGCAAACTTGTTTTCCCTCCAACACACGGGAACTCTTTAGACCTCATCCTGGCGAGGTCGCAGGTTTTTAATAATTGTGTGCACTTCCCTCTCCACACAGCGAAGAAGCAGGTATGAATGTATGTTGTAAATAAAGAAAAAACAACATATTGATGTAAGAAATGTCCAAACATGGAATGTTTTACAACCTTTTATTGGAGCCAAACTGTCAACTGTTGGGGAGCAAGACCTCAAATGCCCAGAGAATAACTAGGTGCAGCTGCGTTTGTGCATTTGAAGTTAAGGCGGGAAGGTGAGGAAGGTGACACGGAGGAGGGAGAGAGCGAGGCGGGGACTGGGTGACAGGACAGTTACCAGGAGGTGCTCTCCTGAGGGTGGTCATGCTGATGTCACAGGTGTGTCAACCCAGATGCACAGGAACAATGGATGGGGTTGCTCAAGGGAAAGATGAGCCTTTTAGTAAAGAAGTCATAGGCCTGGGGCGGGCCCACCCCAGGGCTGCCCAGTAGGAATGTGTGATTAGAGCCCCTGGGAGGGTCCTTTCAGTCCCTGGATTATGTCAGAATAAAGACAGAGCCCCTTTTATGATCATAATACAATCCCTAAAACTAGACATAGGAGAGGGCTTTCTGTGAGCTCTGTTGCTTGGAGCAAAACTATTTTAAGACAAAGCAGGAAATGTTATCTTTGCTTAACTCTGCACCTGGTCCTGGTCCTGGTCCTGTGCTGGTCCTCAGCGCCCCCTGGTGTTCTCGACGCTCCCTGCAGCCCAGCCCTGCTGTCTCCCTCAGGGAGGTTTGTGTCTGGTCTCACACTGACTTCCCCTCACTGTGTATCTCGCACAGTAATACACGGCTGTGTCCTCGGTGGTCACGGACCTCAGTTGCAGGGGGAACTGGTTCTTGGACGAGTCTAGGTCGATGACTAACCGACTTTGGAGAGATGGCTCGTACCGTCTGTACCACTTGGAATTGAAGTAGATCCTTCCCAGTCACTGGAGCCCTTCCCCTGGGGGCTGCCTGATCCAGTCCCAAGTGGCAGTGTTGCTAGAGACACTGTCCCCAGAGATGGCACAGGTGAGGGACAGGGTCTGCGAGGGCTGCACCACCGTGGAGCCCGACTCCTGCAGCTGCACCTGGGACAGGACACCTGGGACAGAAGGAAGCAACAAGTTTAATTCAGTCCACATCTCTGTGAACACAATTATGAACCCCCAGGTCCCCAGACACTGACCCCAAGGGAGCCCCAGCACGGGAAGGAAGACGAGGAAGAAGACAGCCATGTCCCTGGGTCAGCCAGACTCAGCAGGCTCTGCGGCCCCAGTGGTGGCTGTATTTACACAGGAAGCCACGCCTGGCATTTGCCTGAGCATCGCTCTCTGATATAAGGCCCCGGGTGCACACAGCCCACTGACGCACGGACCCCAGTTCTGCAGCCAGATTTCTCCAGAGCCGGGTCCTTGGGCAGGTGGAACCCAAGGCAGGGGCCACAGACAAGGGTGATCATACATGGGCCTGTGGGTGTGGCCATGTGGACCTTACACCAATTCCAGAGCCTGTTCACCCACATTAATTGATTGGACTTCATTCATTCATTGATTCCACCAGCACTGAGGGCCACTGACATACCAATATCCCTCTCGGTAACAAGGACAAATCATTGAAGAGACAGAGGCCCTGCCCCCGTGTTCTGGGGTCAAACGCCAGTTGCTTGTTGGTTAGACACACACCATGTACCCCCAGAGCCCGGCAGCTGGGGATTCTGGGAGCAGAGGGCACAGGTGAGCGCATCCTCAGACCAGGGGACCCACAGGGGAAGGACATAGTCCTGGGCTTCGTTTTGCTTCCTGATGAGGTGCCTCACGCTGGGCACAGGGAGTGTGGCCTAAAGACCTGCCCTAGGGGTTCCCAGGGCCCAGGGGCAGCTTTGGGAACTGGATGGGGATCTTGGTGGGCGGGGTGGGGGGTGGGATGTGACCCACAGGGGCCGCCCCAGTGCCTCCTGGCTTCTCCTTGAGGTGCAGGGGGCTCACAGAGAGGAGGCACCTTTTCTATTCAGAGATGACGTCATTATTCACATGGAAAATCCTAAAGAATCTGGAAAACAGACCTGGACACGACTTGGTGTGTAAGCACCAACCAGCCAGAAAATGCATCTGGAAAGAAAAACAACCACTGCCACCCGCTGCGAGGCAAAAACACAGAGAGAAAGCACCTAAGGATCAACCTAAAGCCTGACGCCAGGCTCTGCCCACGGGAAGTGATAACACGTGGTCAGGAGTCCTGACGCGGGTGTGACCCAGAGAAACCAACACGCTTTTTCAGCAAAAGGCTTCACACCATGTCCACACCCACCGTGTGAGGCCGCTGTCATTCTTTATTCAAAAACTGAGCTGTGTCTGAGCTCCATCATCATTCCTAGGGGAACATGCACATGGTCCTCCCTGGGCTTGGTACTAAGACTGGGTTTCCTCTAACCATTTCTTACTTTTTTTTTTAAACAAGATTCCTTTATTTATGTATTTAGTTTTGTTCATCCTCACCCAAAGATATTTTCCCACTTATTTTTAGACAAAGTTGAAGGGAGCAGGCAAGGCAGAGAGTTATTGGGACACATTGAGTAGTTGCCTCCTGCAGGCATGGATCCAGGTTGCAACTGAGGCCTGTGCCCTTGATAGGAATTGAACCAGGGACCCCTCAGTCTGAAGTCTGATGCTCTATCCACTGAGCCTCATGGGCTAGGGCCCCTCCTATCATGTCTAGTTAACACTGTGAGGCCCCAGCACAGTATGCAGGCAGCCAGGGTCCTGCCAGGTGGACCAACAGACCTGGGGGTTGTCTGTGTTTCTGGGATGAGGGGAACTAGGGTGGAGAGGCCCCCAGAAGGGCAGTCCCAGGTGCCAGGGTACAGGGGTGCATGGGGAGCTGGGCTGGAACCTCTCTCCAGAGACTTAATGAGGAAGAACCACCCAGACCCCTCTCCTGCAGGCTGATGCTGGGCCTCGCTGTGGGGGACCCACCTGAAGCCAGGTGGTCAGGCCCCATGAGACTGAGGGAAACACGAACCTACATTAGGGAAAAGTCTGTTTTCCCAGGTGCCAGGATAGAGCACCTTCAACATGCATGTAGTTTCAATGTCAGTTTAAAAGCTCACTGAGCACCTCCCCAGCTTTACACCCCAGTGTGTTTTCTGGGGACCTTGGAATGATCTCTGAAGTGTGACCACTAGGGGCACCCTCTCCCCACTTCTGTGGGAGGCCAGACATCAGGGGGCTTCTGGCTCCCAGGTGCAAACCTACTTCCTGTCCTAAAGAGGCTGGAGGTCTCATGTTCCCTGGGATCAGGTCAATGAGCAAACACATGAGGCCCCTCCAGTCACCAGGGGATTTAGGGTGAACTCTGGGTGACAAGTGGTGCTGCCAAGTTCCTCCTGAGGCTGCACCTCTGTGAAAAGCTGTGTTTCTGTGGATGGTTTCCCACAAGAACTCAGTTCTCTCCCCTTATCTGCTGCTTTGACAACCCCACACAGGCAACACCACTGCAGTTATGTTAAGTCTCCAAATAGATCCATTTTTGTGTATTGAGCCGTGATTTTGAAGTCGATTCCTTTGATTTTTCTTCATATATAACTATGTCACGCACAAGTAGGGACACCTGGTATCTCCATTCACATTTGAATGTCTCTATGCATCTTTCTTGTCTTATTTCACTTGTTCAAACGTCAAGTACAATGTTGAATAGAAGTGGTAAGAGTGGACCTTTTTTACTTTGTCCCCATCTGATGGGGAATCATTTAACTTCCCACAATTGAGTATGGTAATAGCTACAGGAGTCACATGATCAGATTGAGGAAGTGCCCTTTTATCCCAAGTTCCCTAAGCGAGTTTATCATGAATGAATGCTGTGCTTTGTCACACACTTTTCTGTATCAATTTTTATGATCATGTGAATTTTCTTCTTTACACAGTTGACCTGATGGATTACATTGGTTGATTAAAACATATTAAATCAGCTTTGAATTGTTGGGATAATTCCAGCTTTGTCATGATGTAGTATGGTTTTCTTATATTGCTGGTAGGATTGGCTAATATTCTGTTGAGGATTTTAGTAAATATGTTAACAAGAGATTTTGATCAGTAGTTTACTATTTGTACTGAGTACACGAAGAATGCCAGTCTCATAAGAATGCATTGGGGAACGTGTTTATATCTCCTAATTAATTTCTGATATTGGTCATTTGTCTCTTTGCCAGTCTTGTGAGCATTTGATTAGTTTTATTGATCTTTCCAAATATTCAGCAGTTGGCACCATTCATTTTTCTCTATTATTTTTCTGTTTTTATTTCATTAATCTTTCCTTATCTTTATTTTTCCTTCCTTCTGCTTGATTTTAGGTGATTTTGATCTTCCTTTTCTAATTTCTTTAAAAAAAATCTTTGCTATTGAGAGTATTACTAATGTTCACCCTTTTGGCCCCCATATCACCCCTCCGCCAATTCCAGCCCCACCCCAGGACCTCATCAACCCCCTATCTGTGTTCATAGGTAATGCATATGCATACGAGTTCTTTGGTTCTCTTTCTACCCTCCTCTCCCTCTTCCCTCTGAGGTTCGTCAGTCTGTTCCATGTTTCCATGCCTCAGGTTCTATTTTATTCATCAGTTTATTTTGTTCCTTAGATACTTTGTTCATTTATTTTGGTTCTTAGATTCAATTGTTGATAGATATGTATGTATTCTATTATTTTATTCATATTTTTTATTGATTTCACAGAGGAAGGGGGGGGGAGAGAGAGAGATAATAGAGAATCACTGATCAGCCACATTCTGCATGTCCCCCAACGGGGATTGAGCCAGCAACTTGGGCATGTGCCCCTGGCAAGAAACAAACCCTTCAGTCAGCAACCCTATGGTCTATCCACTGAGCAAAACCGGCTAGGGCTTTGTTCATGTTCCTTCTTCTTCTTCTTCTTCTTCTTCTTCTTCTTCTTCTTCTTCTTCTTCTTCTTCTTCTTCTTTCTTCTTCTTCCTCTCCTTCTCCTTCTCCTTCTCCTTCTCCTTCTCCTTCTCCTTCTCCTTCTCCTTCTCCTTCTCCTTCTCCTTCTTTTTTTTCCTTTGCCTCCCCTCTGGCTTCCCAGAAGGTGAAAAGTCAGCCACTACATGGAGGCACCAAGCAGGAGCTACAGGGGGATCTGCAGATGACTGCTACTTGTATTGGGCTTGGAAGTGCCCAGGCAAGTACAAGTTGTGAAGCATGGCAGACTGGCACTAGTGCTGGGTCTTGGGCCACTTATTGATAGTTTTGGGGCATGCTGATGCCATCTGCTGCTTGTTTGAGAGATTTTAGGAGAGTCTGAAACCTGAGCCAGGATAAGCCATTCAAATGGAAAGGCTGCTGGTAACAGTTTGGATGGGGCTGCAATTTGGATGGGGCAGGTTCTCAGGGAATCACCAGGGCAGAGCAAACTGTGTGAGCCACACTTATGGAACCTCAGATATGGCATCCAGGCTGCAATGCAATGGGGGAGGTACCAGCACAGAAACAATGACTCCTGTGAGCAAAGCCACCCCAAGTTCCTGCCATAATGCCAGACAATCCAGTTATTTCCTGTCTGTCCCAGGATACCCCAATTCCACCCCCTATGGCTGGAGCTCAGAGGAAGCAAGACCCTGTAAGTTCCTGTGCTGACCCTTTAAGAGGTACAGCCTGGGCCTCCAGCTGCCTCCATGTCACTAAAAGACAATCATTTCTGGTTTTTGGAACCTGAAGTTATGAGGACTTCTCTTTCAAGCTCTGGAACCCTCGGTTCAAGGTCTTGTGTAGGGCTGGGACCCTTTGCTTCTCACAGGAGGCCTCTACATCTGAGATATCTCTCCCAAATAAAAACACGCCACATGTGGGTGTCGGACTAGTATGTTCCCCACCTCTGCCCTTCCTACCAGTCTTGATGTGCTTTCTTCTTTACATTCCTAATTCGGAATGATGGTTGTTCTCTATTTTAGTTGTACATTCCATGTGGTTGTGGGAGGCAGCGAGAACATGCATTTATCTATGCCTCCAAATTGGTCCTCACCATTTTCCAATTTTTTAAAGTGGAGGCGTATGTTATTGTTTTAAAGATCTTTGTTTCTTTCTAACACAAGCATTTAATGGTATACGTTTTTCTAAGCACTTCTCTAGCTGCATCTCAGAAAATTTGATATTTTGCAATTTCATTTTCATCCAGTTTTGACATATATTTTCATTAGTTTAGAATTCTACCTTGATGCTCCTTCAATGCTCCTTCAGCTCTTTAGAGTCATCACTCCATTGTCTTCTGGTTTTGGTAGTTTATCATGTGACCTTTGATGTTTCCATTAATCTTGTTTCTTGCCTCATGTGTGGATTTTTCCTTGCTGCCCTTAGGCATTTTATCTTTTTCACCAGTTTGACTTTATTCCAATTTGACTTTATTGTGCCTTGATTTAATGTTGTTTATTTTAATTCTTCTTGGGGTACGTTGGTGTTCTTAGATCTCTTTATAGTTTACATCAAATTCTGAGAAACAATTTGCCATAAATTATTCGAATATTTTACTTGGTGCCCCCTCTCTCCTCTTTATGGGATTCCAATTACATGTATATAGATTTGACTGTTTTATTGTCTCTTATATTCCTGACCCTTGACTATTTTTTAGAAAACTAATTTGGTGTTCCATTTAGGAAAGCTTCCATTATACTTCTTTTAGTTCACTTCTGTTTAACCTTTAGTGTTAGTCTTACTTCATGAATTTTTCATTTCATATGTTGTTATTATCTTAACCTCTAGAAATTCAAAATACAGAGCAGTTCTACCAAGTTTCTTTCTGTGAGATTAAAGCCCTTGTGTGTTTTATCCAACAGAAGCTCCTGCCAGAAGACTGCCCCTTTTTCAACACAGCCAAGGTTATAGGTTCCTGGGGCTGCAGTAACGTTTCTCTGGTCACTGCCCTATGACGTCAACAATGGCCTCCTTAAAATGACAATGTCTCCTGGAGGAGAGACCAAAGGAAATATTAAGGGCTCCTTCTGACTGATCAATGGGGCAGAGGAAGTAAGTGCGTTCCTCTAAGGTGTGGTGTGAAAGGAAATGTAAGGCATAAAGGGGAGAGGCAGTGAGTCCCTGAGGAGGGTGTTTACTCTTGGAGAATAAAACCTCTGACCAGATCATTAGAGAATATATCCCCCAGGTCCCAGCTTCTGAGCTGATCCTCATGTTCTGTGGTGCTGAGCGCCCCCTGGTGTCCTGAGCATCCCCTGCAAGATAGCCCAGCTGCTTCCCTCAGCGAGGTTTGTGTCTGGGCTCACACTGACTTCCCCTCACTGTGTCTCTTGTACAGTAATACATGGCTGTGTCCTCGGTGGTCACGGAGCTCAGCTGCAGGGAGAACTGGTTCTTGGACGTGTCTCTAGAGATGGAGGTTCGGCTCTTGAGGGAGGGGGTGTAGTAAAGGTTTCCATCATTATTTACGCACCCCATCCACTCCAGCCCCTTCCCTGGTGGCTGGCGGACCCAGCTCCAGCAGTAACCACTGGTGATGGAGTAACCAGTGACAGTGCAGGTGAGGGAGAGAGTCTGTGAGGGCTTCACCAGGCCTGGGCCCGACTCCTGCAGCTTCACCTCAGACAGGGCACCTGGGACAGAGAGAACACAGTGAGTCCTGGGCTCAGATGCAGGATCCCCATCTCCTCACATCTAAGCCCTTGAGTCACTCACATCTGGGAGCTGACAGCTGGAAGAGGAAGAACCACATGGGATTCATGCTCTTGCAGGTGAGGTCCTCGTCCCCTAGAAAGTATTCTCCAGGGTGAGGAGGCCCTGAATTTAAGTGGACGCCAACTGTGTGTGTGTGTCTGGTGGCCATGTGGGCATTTGCATATGGGAGGTGTTTGCACATACAAAGGGCAAGAGGTGAGGGGAGGCCTGGGTCTCTGGGGTTCGGCAACCGCGGCTCCTGAGCTACATGCGGCTGTTTAGCCCTTAGAGTGTGGCTCTTCCACAAAATAGCGACTTCTGCGAAGTTTCAATTGCACTTTATGTGTGCACCCGCACGTGGTATTTTGTGGAAGAGCCACACTCAAGGGGCCAAAGAGTCACATGTGACTCATGAGCCACGGTTTGCCGACCACGGCTCTAGGGGAAGCAGAACTGTTCTGACTCATGGGGAACAGGGCCCAGCAGGCCTGTGATAGGCCCCTGCACTGGGCCTCCTTCCTGCCTCCAGACACCTTGAGAGCTGGGTCACCTCCCAGGCTCACGGAGGGATAGTGTTCACAGTGGTTGGACCCTAAACCTCCTTGTGCAGCCATGTCAGTGAGAACAAGCAGCTAATGGCCCCAAAGGCTCCTCCCAGGGCATAGGAAGGGGCTGACTATCCTCAGGTGAGGTTTGGTGCCTAGACTCTGCATTCCCCGCTCAGCACTGCGTGGGAGGCTGGGGGACATCGCTCTCAGTGGGGGGGATGGGCATCCCTAGAATGTTTTCCTTGTCAACCCAGAGAGCAGACCATCAGGGACCTGGTGATAGGAAGGGTGCAGATGAGAAGTCAACCAGATCAGAAAACAGCCACTTTCTCCTTTTTTCCGGCAGAGAAGTAAAGACACAAAGAAGGAAGCAGGATCTGCCCCAGGGACAACAGGGCAGAAGAAAGCATTGACCCCAATAAGAAGTCTGCACAATCCCTCCAGGGACAGCTTCTGAGCTGGGACCTGGATTTGTGGTCCTGAGCGCCCCCTGGTGGCATGAGCGCCCCCTGCAGCCCAGCCAAGCTGCCTCCCTCAGGGAGGTTTGTGTCTCGGCTCACACTGACTTCCCCTCACTGTGTGTCTGTTGTACAGTAATACACGGCCATGTCCTCAGCTCTCAGGCTCTTCATTTGCAGATACAGCGTGTTCTTGGCATTGTCTGTGGAGATGGTGAATGGGCCCTTCACAGAGTTGGCACAGTGTGTGCTACCACCTGTATTAGTAATGCCTGAGACCCACTCCAGTCCCTTCCCTGGAGCCTGGTGGACCCAGTTCATTTCGTAGTCACTAAAGGTGAATCCAGAGGCTGCACAGTAGAGTCTCCGAGACCCCCACAGGCGGCACCAAGCCTCCCCCAGACTCCACCAGCTGCACCTCACACTGGACACCTGCAAACACAGAGACACAAGGTGGACTGAGAATCACATGGAAGCAAAAACAAGCACAGGCACAGGTCTCAGTGCTCCCCTCTCATGAGAATGACCTTGAGAAATGATCAGGAGGAAACGCAGCTTGGCACCAAGTCCATGGTGGAGCCGCTGGGGTCCTGTCTCAGGCACTTGGGTTCTGGGTGTGTCCCCAGCATGCGGGGCAGGGCCCTCTTTTATGAGCAGAAAGAGAGCCCCATTTGCATGGGGTCTGGATATAAGGGTGCAGCTGGGACCCTGGGCTGCATGCCTGACCTTGTCATCCTAGGGGCAACCCCAGATGGGAAAGGACTCAAGGATGCTGGCCACAAGGAGTCCTGTCTGACCCACCCTTCCTCCCTCCTTTCCTGAGACCTGGTCACCCTGACCCCATGCCTTTGGGGGCAGCCGCCAGGATTGAGAGTCCTCCATTCTTGGGGTTTTGATGAGGACCCAGGGCTGCTGCATCCAGAGGTGGATGGTTGGGCTTTCTCTCACTTTCCTTCACCTGCCGTGGGCCATGTTGCCTTTCTTGGATTTGGGAATAAGAATTTGCATTGGAATGATATTTTTATTTGGAGACTGAAAGATTCTCTATGTTGTTTCACCAGTCAGATCTTCCACAAAACTCGAACGTATACAAGTGATGAGGCAGGAGAGGCTGGGCTGAACGCTGTGGCCACAGACTCTGTCTCAAACCTGCTGTCCCTGTAACAGCTCACACCTGCCTTCCTGAATCCACACATTTCACTCAGCTTCCCATCTGTTCTTGTGCAAAAGTCCTGTTTCCCAGCCTCTCAAAGTGGGAGGATTTCCATCCTTTAAAAATGGATCCCTGGCAGGTGGTGGGGGTGAGCTGGAGGAGGTCAATGCTGAAAAAAAGGGGACAGAAGTGATACTTTCAAAATAAAAAAAAATAATAGAAATAAATTAATCAATTTAAAAAATGGAGTTCTGGACCTGCCGGTTTGACTCAGTGGATAGAGTGTTGGCCTGTGAACCAGAGTCTCAGGTTCGATCTGGTCAAGGGCACGAACCTTTGTGCAAGCTCCTCCCTGGCCCTTACCCTGGTGAGGGCACGTGCAGGAGCCAAGCTTTTTGATGTGTTTCTCTCACATCAATGGTTCTCTCTTCCCCTCCCTCCCTTCCACTCTCTCTCTGAAAAGCAATGGAAAAGATATTGTGGGTGAGGATTAAAAAAAAGATTAATAAAAGGATATGTTTGCTCTTGGAAGCAAAATCCTGGGTAGAAAGTTGAGGCACCAAGTCCTCCTTGGGGGAAGGTGAGCACCTCCCTTCTCAGAGGAGAGTGGCCACCTCTGTCATCCTTCCACCGCCCCAGGCAGTTGAGGACAGACAGATACATGTATCTTGGTCTGTGGTCAGCTTGTTCCTTCTGGGAAGGCGGCCACCACCACTTGCAAAGTGCAATCACGCTGAGGAGGAGGTGGGGCATGGGCAGGTCAAACACCACAAAGCCTTACTTCTCTCTTCCTTTTCATTTTTTATTATTATTTTAAAATATATTTTTATTTATTTCAGAGAGGAAAGCAGGGGAGATAGAGATAGAAACATCAATGATGAGAGAAACTCCTCCATCGGTTGCCTCTGGCACACCCCCAATGGGGTTCCAGGCATGTGCCCTGACCAGGAATCAAACCATGACCTTTTGGTTCATAGGTCGATTCTCAACCAGTGAGCAACACCTGCTGGGTTCTGGGGTTACCTGTTACCATTTCTTTCTTTCAATTAAAAAAAAATCCTTTACTCGGTTAGTTTTGTTAATTCTCACCCGAGGATATTTTCCCACTTATTTTTAGAAATCGTAGAAGGTGGTGAGATCACACATTTCTTGTGCAAAAGTCTGTTCTTGTGCAAAAGTCCTGGGGTGTGCTAGGGTGAGGAACTGCACCATGGAAGGGTTACAGAATGTTACAGAATGTGCTAAGGGGAGGAAATGAGACATGAGAAATTGAATGTGCTGGGAGGGGGGACTGACGTATGGAGAGGGATTGTGTCAGGATATGGAGAAGGATTGTATTAGGGTTAGGAACCATGGAAGAAAAATTGCCAGATTGTCTTAGAAAAACAATGTGTTATGATACGCTCCAGCCAGGTGTGACTCTGTTTACCCCCCCTTTGTGCTTATGAACTTTCTGTGAACTTCTAAGGAATAGCTAATGAAATGCTTTGTATTTTTTTTTAACATTGTTTTGCTATAAAGGATCATACTGCACCCTTGGTCTCTGCCACATGCTACGAGGCTTCCCAGAGGGGGAAGGTACGGGCTGTGGTCAGCTGGCCAGCTTAATAAAGGCTCTTAAATTTAAATTCTGGGTCGGTGGTCCATCTTGCTGAGCCAACCCATAACAGGGGGGTGGAGGGAGAGAGCTGATAGAGACACATTGAGTAGTTGCCTCTTGCTGGCAGGGATGGAGATTGCAAAAGATGTACGTGCCCATGATGGGAATTGAACCCAGGACCCCACAGTCCCCCAGGTTGAGGCTCTATTCACTGAACCCCACGGGTTAGGGCCCCCCATAATGTCTAGTTAACACTGTGAGGGTCCCGTACCTCATGCAGGCAGCCAGGGTCCTGCCAGGTAGACCAACAGACCTGGGGGTTGTCTGTGTTGCTGGGATGAGGGTAACTAAGATGGAGATGCCCCCAGAAGGGCAGCCCCAGATGCCAGGGTACAGGGGTGCATGGGGAGCTGGGCTGGAACCTCTCTCCAGAGACTTAATGAGGAAGAACCACCCAGTCCCCCTCTCCTGCAGGCTGATGCTGGGCCTCGCTGTGGGGGACCCGCCAGACGCCAGCTGGTCAGGGCCCCATGAGGGCTGAGGGAAACACGAACCTAAATTAGGGAAAAGTCCATTTTCTCAAGTGCCAGGAAGAGACAGAAACTTCCTCCCTCCCTTCCCTCTAAAATGCGTGTAAGTTTCAATGTCAGTTTAAAAGCTCACTGAGGCCTCCCCAGCTTTACACCCCAGCATGTTTTCTGGGGACTTGCTACTGTCTCTGAAGTGTGACCACTAAGGGGCACCTTCTTCCCGCTTCTGTAGGAGGAAGGGGGCTCCTGGCTTCAGGGGCTCCTGGCTCCCAGGTGCAAACCTACTTCCTGTCCTAAAGAGGCAGGAGGTCTCATGTTCCCTGGGATCAGGTCAATGAGCAAATACATGAGGTCCCTCCAGTCACCAGGGGATTTAGGGTGAACTCTGGGTGACAAGTGGTGCTGCCAAGTTCCTCCTGAGGCTGCACCTCTGTGAAAGCTGTGTTTCTGTAGATGGTTTCCCACAAGAACTCAGTTCCGTCCCCTTATCTGCTGCTTTGACAACCCCACACTGGCAACACCACTGCAGTTATGATAACTCTTAACATTGGGCAAGTGATTCACTATTTTTCCTTTCTCAATATTGCTTAGATGTTTCTGTTCCTTTGTCCTTTGTCCATATCAATTTAAAAATCAGTTTGTCCATGTCTATAATATCCGTGCTGAGATTTGGACTGATATTCTGTAAAATCTGCAAGTCAGTTTGTGGGGAAATATTCACTGTGATGCTTCTTCCAGTCTAAGTCTCCAGTTGTTTAGGCTTCTTTGGCTTGTTTTGTTAGAATGTGGTAAATTTTAGGTTTTGTTAGATTTACATATACATGTTAGAATTTGGTAAATTTTAGGTTTGTTACATTTATACCTAAATATTTAATCTCTTGAGACATTATTGCAGGATATATATATGATTTCAGGGGGGAAGGGAGAGGGAGAGAGAGATAGAAACATCATGATGAGAGAGACACATTGATTGATTGGCTGCCACCTGCTTACCCTACACAGGAGATCAAGCCTGCAACCCTGGCATATGCCTTGACCAGGTATCCACCCATGACCTCCTGGTTATTAGGTTGATTGTCAACCACTGAGCCTCACCGGCCAGGCTATATTTTACTTTTGGGTTCCATTTACACATGGCTAGTGTATAGAAATAGAATCATTTTTGTGTATTGACCCATGATTTTGCTAAAATCACGAATTAATTCTAGGACATTTTGGAGTTGATTCTTTTGATTTTTTTCTTAGATAAATATGTCACGTGCAAGTAAGGACACCTTGTGTCTTTTGTTCACATTTTAATGTCTCCAATGTATTTTTCTTGTCTTTAAAACATCAAGTACAATGTTGAATATAGGTGGTAAGAGTGGACCATTTTTACTTTGGCCCCATCTGAGGGGGAATCATTTAACTTCCCACAATGAAATATGATAGTAGCTACAGGAGTCCCATGATCAATTTGAGGAAGTGCCCTTTTATCCCAAATTCACTAAGCGTTTTTATTATGAATGAATGCTGTGCTTTGTCACACACATTTTTGTATCAATTTATACGAGCATGTGAATTTTCTTCTTACACCTGTTGGAATCAACTGATTAATTTAAAAATATTGAATCAGCTTACACTAGCTGATTTGGCTCAGTGGATAGAGCGTTGGACTGCAGACTGAAGGGTCCATGGTTTGATTGCGTTCAAGGGCATATGCCCGGGTTGGGGGCTGTATCCCCAGTAGGGCATGTGCAGGAAGCAGATGATCAATGATCCTCTCTCATCTTTGAGGTTTCTATCTCTCTCTCCCTCTTTCTTCCTCTCTGTGATCAGTAAAAACATTTTAAAAATATTGAATCAGCATTGAATTGTTGTGATAATTCCTGCTTGGTCCAGATACAGTATCATTTTTTTATAGTGCTGGTAAGATTTGCTAATATTTTGTTAAGGATTTTAGTAAACATGTTAACAATTTTGGTGTGTAGTTTACTATTTCTTTGTACAGACTGCACAAAGAATGCCAGTCTCATAAGAATACATTGGGGGATGTGTATTAATTAATTAATTAATTTCTGATATTGGTCATTTGTCTCTTTGCCAGTCTTGTTAGCATTTGATTAGTTTTATTGACCTTTTCAAAGATTCAGTTGTTGGTATCATTCATTTTCTCTATCATTTTTCTGTTTTGATTTCATTAATTTTGGTTCATCTTTATTTTTCATTCCTTCTGCTTGATATTGATTTTCCTTATCTAATTTTATATTGAGAGTATTACTGATGTCTCACTTTTAGCCCCCATATTACCCCTCCACCACATTCCTATTTCACCCTGAGGACTTCACCACCCTCCTCTCTGGGTCAATAGGTAATGCATATGTGCATATATGTTCTTTGGTTAATCACTTTCCATCCTTCCCTTCCCCTTTCCCTCTGAGATATGTCAATCTGTTCCATCTTTTCATGCCTCAGGTTCTATTTTATTCATCAGTTTATTTTGTTCATTAGATACCATGTTCATTTTTTTGGTTCTTAGATTCAGTTATTGATAGATATGTATTTATTGCCATTATTTTCATATTTTATTTTTATATTTTTATTAATCTCTGAGAGGAAGGGAGAAGGAGAGAGAGATAGAAACATCAATGATGACAGAGAATCACTGGTCAGCCGCCTTCTGCATGCCCCCCACTGGGGACTAAACCCACAACCCTGGCATGTGCCCCCTTTATGAGGAACAGCCTGGGTCTCAAGCTGCCTCCATGTCACTCAGTGATAATTGTTTCTGGTTTTTACAACCTGAAGTTCTGAGGACTTCTGTTTCCAGTTCTGGAACCCTTGTGTTGGGGTCTTGTGTGGGGCTGGGACCCTTTGCTTCTCACAGGAGACCCCCACAGCTGAGATATCCCCCCTGATTAAGCACACACCACATGTGGGTGTCTGACTAGCTCATTCTCCACCTCTGCCCTTCCTACCAGTCTCCATGTGCTTTCTTCTTTACCTCCCTAGTCTGGAATGATGGTTGTTCTCTATTTTAGTTGTACACTTCATGTGGTTGTGGGAGGCAGCGAGAACATGCATTTACCCAGAAAGTATTCTCAAGGGTGAGGAGGCCCTGATTTTAAGTGGATGCCAACTGTGTGTCTGTGGTTGCCATGTGGTCATTAGCATATGAGAAGTGTCTGCACATACAAAGGGCAAGAGGTGAGGAGAAGTCCCGGCCTCTGGGGCTTCTCCTGGAAGGAGGTGTTGACTGTGCCCTCAGAGAACCAGGCCCTCCTTGGGGTCCTGGTCACCGTGCCCAGGGACCTCTTCTTCCACAGCAGGATGTGCTGCAGGATGTGGTCAGGAAGTAGGATGTGGGAGCAATCAGTGAGTCCTTAGGGATCAAATCAATGTGCCTCTTCATGGAGGGATATTGATAGATATAGATATAGATATAGATATAGATATAGATATAGATATAGATATAGATACGGATACGGATACGGATATGGATATGGGTATACTGGTAGATATAGATAATAATATAGATGTAGATCTTCCTTTTTTAAATGATCCTTTGAGGATATTTTCATTGATTTTTAGAGGGAAAGGAAAGGTGACAGAGAGAAACATTGATGTGAGAGAAAAATATTGATCAGTTAGTTGCCTCGCATAAATGATTCTACAAGCAATCCAACTTAAAACATTTTTATGTATTTATTTATTTATTAAAGTATTTTTCTTATTGATTTTAGAGAAGAAGGGACAGGGAGATAGAGATAGAAACATCAATGATGACAGAGAATCATTGATTGGCTGCCTCCTGCATGCCCTTCACTGGGGATGTTTCCTGCATCCTGGGCATGTATCCTATCTGGGAATGGAACAGTGACCTCCTGGTTTATAGATCGATGCTCAACACCTGAGCCTCACTGGTCAGGCACTTCCTGAACTTTTAGGATTCACAGAACTCCCTGTGTACTTGGGCTCTGGTCAGTGGGACGTTGGCAACATTAAAGGTGGCCAGGCACCAGCCCTTCCCTGACTGTCCTCTGACCCCAGTGGCCATAGGCTTGTCCACCACGATGCTCTGCATCTCACTGGCCCCCAGGAGGTTCTGTAATCACAGGTGTGAGCTATTGGAGGTGCTCTGAGGTCAGTGGTCAGCTGTTTCTCCACCTGTCAGAGGTGGGGCCCGCATGACTTGACATCACACGTGGGCACTGCACGTGGGCTCAGCAGGGTGGCTGAGGCTGGCTTCATGCCCCCTGAGTATCCCTGGCCCTGGCGTCTCAGGGAAGGACTGGCATAGGAGATGGGCATGAGGGGATGGTGTGGGGGTGCATTTAAGGCAAAACCTACCAGGCGGGAAGGAGAGGGCAGAGCGCAGCCACATGGGACGTTCTGTGCAGGCCTGAGGGGGGAGAATGTAGGCGGCAGAGGACAGAGTGTGAGGATGGGGTGGTGTCTGCGGAGCCTGGAGGCACAGCAGAGGTGGGTGGGAACTTTGTCTCCCTTCAGCAGGTTCTCAGGATACAGGTGGATTCTCTAAGGGAAGTGGGACAGGTGTTGGGATGTGTCCCCTGGGACCAGGTTCTGAGACACATGGGGAACAAGGCCCAGCAGGGCTGTGACAAGCCCCATCACTGGGCCTCCTTCCTGCCTCCCTCCTTGACACCCTGGGAGCTGTGTCTCCCTCCCGACCTCACACAGGGGCAGCCTTCACAGGGTCAGACCCTAAACCTCCAGGTGCAGCCATGTCAGTGAGAGGCAAATGGTTAACTGCCAACATGGGCTCCTCCCGGGGCAGAGCGAGGGGCTGATCACCCTCAGGTGAGGTTTGGGGCCTGGCCTCTTTGTTCCCTGCTCAGCACTGCCTGGAAGGTGGGGGTAGTTGCCTCAGTGAGGGGGACAGGAATCCCTACAATGTTTTCCTTGTCAACCCAGAGAGCGACCATCAGGGATGTGGTGAAAGTAAGAGCACAGATGAGAAGTCGACCAGATCAGAAAACACAGTTACCGCCTGCCGGGGTCCAGCGCCAGTGGTCCAGGGGTTCCCAAAGGTGTGGACGGAGTCTGTGAAGATTTACACAGAGACAGTGTTAAGATGATCAGCATCACACTCTTTTGTCTCCGTGGATCTTCCTGTGCCTGGCTGAGGCCACAGAGAAAAATCCAGAGGCAAGCTGAGCCTTTATTTTATAGTCAGAGGTAAACAAGGTAGTGGTTACCAAAGTTACACTGTTCTTGTGAATTTCACTTGTTTACACTGTTCTTGTGAGTTTCACTTGTTTTTATTCTTGTTCTTGCTGCACTTTCCTCAGCCCATTGGCTTCCCAGATAAGATCTAGGGAGCATGATAAGGTCAAGCCTAATTATGCTAAGAGGACTGTGCCCTCTAAGCTGGGACTTGTTTGTGACTTTGCCAACAGGTCAGTCCAAGGCTTAACCCTGTATCGGCTCCCCACAACCTCCTACTTTTTTGCCTGCAGATAATCTAATTAAAGACACTAAGAAGGAAGCAGGAACTGCCCCAGGGACAGCAGGAGGAAAGAAAGCATTGACCCCAATAGGAAGTCTGCACCACCCCTCCAGGGACAGCTTCTGAGCTGGGACCTGAGTTTGCTGGTCTTGAGTGCCCCCCCAACCCCTCCGGTGGCATGAACGCCCCCTGCAGCCCAGCCAAGCTGCCTTCCTCAGGGAGTTTTGTGTCTGGGCTCACACTGACTTCCCCTCACTGTGTGTCTGTCTCTCTTGCACAGTAATACAGGGCCGTGTCCTCAGCTCTCAGGCTGTTCATTTGTAGATACAACGTGTTCTTGGCATTGTCTCTGGAGATGGTGAATCGGCCCTTCACAGAGGCGGCATAGTATGTAATACTACTATCACCACTAATGTCTGAGACCCACTCCAGCTTCTTCCCTGGAGCCTGGCGGGCCCAGCTTATCCAATAGCCACTGAAGGTGAATCCAGAGGCTGCACAGGGGAGTCTCAGAGACCCCCCAGGCGGCACCAAGCCTCCCCCAGACTCCACCAGCTGCACCTCACACTGGACACCTGCAAACACAGAGACACAAGGTGGACTGAGAATCACATGGAAGAAAGGACAGGCACAGGCACAGGTCTCAGCGCTCCCCACTCCTGAGAATGACCTTGAAAAATGATCAGGAGGAAAACGCATCTTGGCACCAAGTCCATGGTGGAGCCGCTGGGGTCCTGTCTCAGGTACTTGGGTTCTGGGTGTCTCCCCAGCATGCGGGGCAAGGCCCTATTTTATGAGCAGGAGGAGAGCCCCATTTGCATGGAGTCTGGATATAAGGGTGCAGCTGGGACCCTGGGCTGCATGCCTGGCCTTGTCATTCTACGGGGTGACCCCAGATGGGAAAGGACTCAAGGATGCTGGCCACAGGGGGTCCCGTCCTGACCCACCCTCCCTCCCTCCTTTCTGGATACCCAGTCACCCTGACCCCATTTCTTTGGGGGCTGCCTTCAAAGTTTAAGAGTCCTCCATCCTTGGGGTTTTGATGAGGTCCTAAGGGTGCTGCCCCCAGAGGCACATGGATGGGGCTTCCTTTTGCTCTCCTTCACCCGCCATTGGCCATGATGCCTTTCTGGGGTTTGGGAATAAGAATTCGAATTGCAATGATGCTTTTATTTTGATACTGAAAGATTCTCCTGGATATTTTCCTCAATCAGATCTTCCACAAAACTCGAACGTGTACAAGTGACGAGGCAGGAGAGGCTGGACTGGATGCTCTGGCTACAGCCTCCATCTCAAACCTGCTCTCCCTGTCGCCAGCACGCAGCTGCCTTACGAAACCACAGATTTCACTGGACTTCCCTGCTGCTCTTTGCAAAAGGCCTCTTTCCCAGCCTCTCAAATGGGGAGAGTTTCCATCTATTAAAAATGGAGCCCTGGCTGGTGTCGTTCAGTGGTTGGAACTCTGGCAACACACCTAAGGGTGGGAACTCTTTAGATCTCATCCTGTTGAGGTGGCAGGTTTTTAATAATTGTGTGCATTTTCTTCTACACATGGGGAGAAACATGTATGAAAGTATGTTGTAAGTGAAGAAAGGATAATATGTTGATGTAAGAAATGTCCAAACATGGAGACAATGTTTTATAAGATTTTATTGGAGCCAAACTGACAACAACTTTTGGGGAGCAAACCTCAAATGCATGGAAAATAACCGTTTGCAGCTGCGTTTGTGCATTTGAAATTAAGGCGGGAACGTGAGGAAGGTGACATGGAGGTGGGAGAGAGCAGGCGGGGCCTGGATGACAGGACAGTTACCAGGAGGTGCTCTCCTGAGGGTGGTCATGCTGATGTCACAGGTGTGTCAACCCAGATGCACAGGAACAATGGACGGGGTTGCTCAAGGGAAAGATGAGCCTTTTAGTAAAAAGTGATAGGCCTGGGACGGGCCTACCCCCAGGACTGCCCAGGTAGGAATGTGTGATCAGAGCCCCTGGGAGGTTCCTTTCAGTCACTGAATTTTGTCAGATTTATGACAGAGACCCCTTTTTTGTTCACATATACAATCCCTAAAACTAGACATAGGAAAGGGCTTTCTGTGAGCTCTGTGGTTAGCCTTGGAGCAAAACTGATTTATGGCAGAGCAGGAAATACTATCTTTGCTCAACTCTCTACCTGGTCCTGGTCCTGGCCCAGTGCTGGTCCTGAGCGCCCCCTGGTGTCCTGAGCACCCCCTGCAGCCAAGCCCTGCTGCCTCCCTCAGGGAAGTTTGTGTCTGGGCTTACACTGACTTCCCCTCACTGTGTCTCTTGCACAGTAATACACGGTGGTCACCGAGCTCAGGTGAAGGGAGAAATGGTTCCTGGACATGTCTCTGGAGATGGAGGTTCAGCTCTTGAGGGAGTGGCTGTAGTTAGTGCTCCCATCACTACATATATTCCCCATCCACTCCAGCCCCTTCCCCGGGGGCTGGCGGATCCAATACCAGCACGAACCACTGGTGATGGAGTGACCAGAGACAGCGCAGGTGAGGGAGAGGGTCTGTGAGGGCGTCACCAGTCCTGTGCCCCACTTCTGCAGCTGCACCTGGGACAGGACACCTGAGACAGAGAGAACATAGTGAGTCCTGGGCTCAGATGCAGGATCCCCATTTCTTCACGTCTAAGCCCTGCATCACTCACATCTGGGAGTTGACAGCAGGAAGAGGAAGAATCACATGAGAGTCATGCTCTTGCAGGTGAGGTCCTCGTCCCCCAGAAAGTATTCTCCTGGGCGAGGAGGCCCTGAATTTAAGTGGACGCTAATTGTGTGTGTGTCTGGTGGCCATGTGGGCATTTGCATATGGGAGGTGTCTGCACATACAAAGGGCAAGAGTGAGGGGAGGTCCTGGTCTCTGGGGCTTCTTCTGGAAGGAGGTGCTGACTGTGCCCTCAGAGAACCAGGCCTTCCTTGGGGTCTTCTTCACCGTGCCCAGGGACCTCTTCTTGCCCAGGGACCTCTTCTTCCACAGCAGGAGATGTGCTGCAGGATGTGGTCAGGAAGTAGGATGTGGGAACAATCAGTGACTCCTTATGGATAAAATCAATGTGCCTCTTCTTTCAGAGATATTGATAGATATAGATATAGATCTTTTTTTTAAATGTAATTTTCCTGATTTTTAGAGAGAGGGGAAGGGAGAGGCATAGAGAGAGAAACACCCATGAGAGAGAATCATGGATTGGCTGCCTCCAGCATGGCCCCCACTGGAGATGTAGACAGCAACCCCATCATGTGCCCTCACCGGGAATTGAACCAGTGACTTCTTGGGTCCTGGGTGGACACTCAACCGCTGAGTGACACGAGTCAGGCTGGATCTTCTTGTCCTTGCCCGAGACCATGTGCACTGATTTTTAGAGGGAGAGGACAGGAGAGAGAGAGAGAGAGAGAGAGAGAGAGAGAGAGAGAGGGAAAGAGAGAGAGAAACATTGGTGTGAGAGAGAAATATTGATCAGTTACCTCCCATTTTTGCCCATACTGTGAATAAAACCTGCAATATTTTTATTTATTTATTTTTTAAATTGATACCAGAGAGGAAGGGAGAGGGAGAGCAAGATAGACAGATTAATGATGAGAGAGAATCATTGCTTGGCTGCCTCCTGAATGCTCCACATTGGGTATGTTGCCCACAACCTGGGCATGTGCCCTGACTGAAAATTGAACAGTGATCTCCTGGTTCATAAGTTGATGCTCAACCACTGAGCCTCACTGGCCAGGCTGTTCCTGCACTTTTAGGATTCACAGAGATCCCTGTGTACCTGGGCTCTGGTCAGTGGGACGTTGGCAACATTATAGGTGGCCAGGCACCAGTCGTTACCTGACTGTCCTCTAACCCCAGTGGTCATGGGCTTGCCCCCCATGATGCTCTGCAGCTCAGGGGCCCCCAGGAGGTTCCCTCCATACAGGTGTGAGCTATTGGAGGTGCTCTGAGGTCAGTGGTCAGCTGTGTCTCCTCCTGTCAGAGGTGGGGCCCCATAGCATTATATCACACATGGGCACTGCATGTGGGCTCAGCAGGGTGGCTGAGGCCAGCTTCATGCCACCTGAGTAGCCCTGGCCCTGGCGTCTCAGGGAGAGACTGGCACAGGAGATGGGCATGAGGGGTTGACGTGCGGGTGCATTTAGACAAAACCTACCAGGGTGGGAAGGAGAGGGCAGAGAGCAGCCACAAGGGACGTCCTGTGCAAGCTTGATGGGGTGAGATCGTGGGCAGTAGAGGACAGAGTGTGCAGATGGGGTGGTGTCTGCGGAGCCTGGAGGCACAGCAAAGGTGGGTGGGGACCAAGTCTCCTTCAGCAGGTTCTCAGGTTCCAGGTGGAGTCTCTAGGGGAAGCAGAACAGGTGTTGGGACACATCCCACAGGACTGTTCTGACACATGGGGAACAGGGCCCAGCAGGGCTGTGATAGGCCCCAGCACTGGGCCTCCTTCCTGCCTCCAGACACCTTGAGAGCTGGGTCACCTCCTAGGCTCACAGAGGGGTAGTGTTCACAGTGGTTGGACCCTAAACCTCCTTGTGCAGCCATGTCAGTGAGAAGCAAGCAGCTAATGGCCCCAAAGGCTCCTCCCAGGGCATAGGAAGGGGCTGACTACCCTCAGGTGAGGTTTGGGGCTTAGACTCTGCGTTCCCCGCTCAGCACTGCGTGGGAGGCAGGGGGACATCGCTCTCAGTGGGGGGGATGAGCATCCCTAGAATGTTTCCTTGTCAACCCAGAGAGCAGACCATCAGGGACCTGGTGATAGGAAGGGTGCAGATGAGAAGTCAACCAGATCAGAAAACAGCCACTTTCTCCTTTTTTTCCTGCAGAGAATTAAAGACACAAATAAGAAAGCAGGAGCTGCCCCAGGGACAACAGGAGGGAAGAAAGCATTGACCCCAATAGGAAGCCCACACAACCCCTCGAGGGACAGCTTCTGAGCTGGGACCTGGGTTTGCTGGTCCCTAGCGCCCACTGGTGGCCGAGTGTCCCATGCAGCCCAGCCCTGCTGTCTCCTCAGGGAGGTTTGTGTCTGGGCTCACACTGACTTCCCCTCACTGTGTATCTTGCACAGTAATACACGGCCATGTCCTCAGCTCTCAGGCTCTTCATTTGCAGAAACAGCGTGTTCTTGGCATTGTCTCTGGAGATGGTGAATCGTCCCTTCACAGCATTGGCATAGTTTGTGGTACTTCCATCAGGATTAATTTCACCAAGCCACTCCAGCCCCTTCCCTGGAGCCTGGCGGACCCAGCTCATCCAGTAGCTACTGAACGTGAATCCAGAGGCTGCACAGGAGAGTCTCAGAGACCCCCCAGGCGGCACCAAGCCTCCCCCAGACTCCACCAGCTGCATCTCACACTGGACACCTGCAAACACAGAGACACAAGGTGGACTGAGAATCACACGGGAGCAAAAACAGGCACAAGCACAGGTCTCAGCACTCCCCACTCCTGAGAATGACCTTGAAAAATGATCAGGAGGAAAACACATCTTGGCACCAAGTCCATGGTTGAGCCGCTGGGGTCCTGTCTCAGGTACGTGGGTTCTGGGTGTCTCTCTAACATGCCGGGAAGGGCCCTCTTTTATGAGCAGGAGGAGAGCCCCATTTGCATGAGGTCAGGATATAAGGGTGCAGCTGGGACCCTGGGCTGCATGCCTGACCTTGTCATCCTAGGGGTGACCCCAGATGGGAAAGGACTCAAGGATGCTGGCCACAAGGGGTCCCATCCTGACCCACCCTCCCTCCCTCCTTTCCTGAGACCAGTCACCCCGACCCCATTCCTTTGGGGGCAGCTTCCAGGATTGAGAGTCCTCCATCCTTGGGGTTTTGATGAGGACCCAGGGGTGCTGCATCCAGAGCCGGGCAGTTGGGCTTCCTCTCGCTCTCCTTCACCCGCCGTGGGCCATGTTGCCTTCTTGGATTGTGGAATAAGAATTTGCATTGGAGTGATATTTTTATTTTGAGACTTAAAGATTCTCCTTGTTCCCCTAAGCGGTTTGGCTCAGTGGATAGAGTGTTGGCCCGCAGACTGAAGGGTCCCGGGTTCAATTCCGGTCAAAGGCATGTACTTTGGTTGCGGACACATCCCCAGTGGGGGGTGTACAGGACGCAGCTGATTGATGTTTCTCTCACATCGGTGTTTCTGATTCTCTATCCCTCTCCCTTCCTCTCTGTAAAAATTAATAAAATATATTTAAAAAAAGATTCTCCATGTTGTTTTTGCCAGTCAGATCTTCCACAAAACTCGAACATATACAAGTGATGAGGCAGGCGAGGCTGGGCTGGACACTGTGGCCGCAGTCTCTGTCTCAAACCTTCTATCCCTGTCACAGCACACACCTGCCTTCCCGAATCCACACATTTCACTCAGCTTCCCATCAGTTCCTGTGCAAAAGTCCTGTTTCCAGGCCTCTCAATGTGGGAGGATTTCCATCTTTTAAAAATGGATCCCTGGTGGGTGATGGGGGTGAGCTGGAGGAGGTCAATGCTGGAAAAAAGGGGGACATGCGTGATACTTTCAAAGTAAAAAAAATAATAGAAATAAATTAATCAATTTAAAAAATGGAGTCCTGGACCTGCCGGTTTGGCTCAGTGGATAGAGTGTTGGCCTGTGAACCAGAGTCTCAGGTTTGATTCTTGTCAAGGTTGCAAGCTCCTCCCTGGCCCTTGCCCTGGTGAGGGCACGTGCAGAAGGCAACCAGTTAATCTGTTTCTCTCACATCAATGATTCTCTCCTCCCATCCCTCCCTTCCACTCTCTCTCAAAAGCAATGGAAAAATATCCTTGGGTGAGGATAAAAAAAGATTAAAAAGGATATGTTTGCTCTTGGAAGCAAAATCCTGGGTAGAAAGTTGAGGCACCAAGTCCTCCTTGGGGGCAGGTGAGCACCTCCCTTCTTGGAGGAGAGTGGCCACCTGTGTCATCCTCCCACCGCCCCAGGCAGGGGAAGACAGACAGACAGGAATCTGGGACTGTGGTCAGCTTGTTCTTACTGGGAAGGCAGCCACCACCACTAGGGAAGTGCCATCACGCTGGCGAGGCAGTGGGGCATGGGCAGGTCAAACACCAAAAAGCCTTACTTCTCTCTTTCTTTTCATTTATTATTATTATTTTATAATATATTTTTATTTATTTCAGAGAGGAAAGCAGGGGAGATAGAGATAGAAACATCAATGATGAGAGAGTCTCTTCCATCAGTTGACTCTGGCAAACCCACCACTGGGGTTCCAGGCATGTGTGCTGACCAGGAATCCAACCATGACCTCTGGTTCATAGGTCGATTCTCAACCAGTGAGAAACACCTGCCTGGTTCTGGGGTTACCAGTTACCATTTCTTTCTTTCAATTAAAAAAAATAAGATTCCTTTACTTGGGTAGTTTTGTTAATTCTCACCCCAGGATATTTTCCCACTTATTTTTAGAGATCGTGGAAGGTTGGGGGAGAGGGAGAGAGCTGATAGAGACACATTGAGTAGTTGCCTCTTGCTGGCAGGGAGGAGATTACAATGGAGGTATGTGCCCATGATGGGAATTTAATCCAGGACCCCACAGTCCGCAGGCTGATGCTCTATCCACTGGCTAGGGCCCCTCCCACCATGTCTAGTTAACACTGTGGAGGCCCCTGCACCGCATGCAGGCAGCCAGGGTCCTGCCAGGTGGACCAACAGACCTGGGGGTTGTCTGTGTTGCTGGGAGGAGGGGAACTAGGATAGAGAGGCCCCCAGAAGGGCAGCCCCAGGTGCCAGGGTACAGGGGTGCATGGGGAGCTGGGCTGGAACCTCTCTCCAAAGACTTAATGAGGAAGAACCACCCAGACCCCCTCTCCTGCAGGCTGATGCTGGGCCTTGCTGTGGGGGACCCGCCGGAAGCCAGCTGGTCAGGCACCATGAGGGCTGAGGGTAATACAAACCTAAATTAGGGAAAAGTCTGTTTTCCCAGGTGCCAGGATAGAGCACCTTCAACATGCATGTAAGTTTCAATGTCAGTTTAAAAGCTCACTGAGGCCTCTGTCTGTCTGTATTGGAACCTACTCTGAAGTGTGACCACTAGGGGGCACCCTCTCCCCGCTTCTGTGGGAGGAAGGGGGCAGCCAGACTTCAGGGGGCTCCAGGCTCCCAGGTACAAACCTACTTCCTGTCCTAAAGAGGCAGGAGGTCTCATGTTCCCTGGGATCAGGTCAATGAGCAAACACATGAGGCCCCTCCAGTCACCAGGGGATTTAGGATGAACTCTGGGTGACAAGTGGTGCTGCCAAGTTCCTCCTGAGGCTGCACCTCTGTAAAAGCTGTGTTTCTGTGGATGGTTTCCCACAAGAACTCAGCTTTGCCAGTCCCACACTGGCAACACCACTGCAGTTATAACTCTTAACATTGGGCAAGTGATTCCTGCAACTATTTTGCCTATAACAATATTGCTTAGATGTTTTTGTTCCTTTGTCCTTTGTCCATATCAATTTAAAAATCAGTTTGTCCATGTCTATAAAATCCGTGCTGAGATTTGGACTGATATTCTGTGAAATCTGCAAATCAGTTTGTGGGGAAATATTCACTGTGATGTATCTTCAAATCTATGTCTCCATTTGTTTAGGGCTTCTTTGTTTTATTTTGTTAGAATTTGGTGAATTTCAGGTTTTGTTAAATTTAAACCTAAATATTTAATTTCTTGGGAGGTTACCACAAATTAAATTTTGATTTTGGGCTCCATTTATACATTCTTAGTGTTATGCCCAGATTTCAGGATCCCCAAGAAACCAACAGGGAGCCAGCAGTCCTTTGATTTTTTTTTCATTTTTTAAAAATTAAATCTTTATTGTTCAGATTATTACATTGGTTCCTCTTTTTTCCCACCATAACTCCCCTCCACCCAGTTCCCACCCCACCCTCCACCCACACTCCTCACCCACTGTCCTCATCCATAGGTGCACGATTATTGTCCAATCTCTTCGTGCATCCCCCATACCCCTTTCCTCCCCCAAGAATAGTCAGTCCATTCCCTTTCTATGTCCCTGATTCTATTATAATCACCAGTTCATACTGTTTATCAGATTATTTATTCACTTGATTTTTAGATTCACTTGTTGATAGATGTGTATTTGTTGTTCATAATTTGTATCTTTACCTTTTTCTTCTTCTTCCTCTTCTTAAAGGATACCTTTCAGCATTTCATATAATACTGGTTTGGTGGTGATGAACTCCTTTAGCTTTTCCTTATCTGTGAAGCTCTTTATCTGACCTTCAATTCTGAATGATAGCTTTGCTGGATAAAGTAATCTTGGTTGTAGGTTCTTGCTGTTCATCACTTTGAATATTTCTTGCCATTCCCTTCTGGCCTGCAAAGTTTCTGTTGAGAAATCAGCTGACAGTCGTATGGGTACTCCCTTGTAGGTAACTGACTTTCTTTCTCTTGCTGCTTTTAGGATACTCTCTTTGTCTTTTGCTCTTGGCATTTTAATTATGATGTGTCTTGGTGTGGTCCTCTTTGGATTCCTTTTGTTTGGGGTTCTCTGCGCTTCCTGGACTTGGAAGTCTATTTCTTTCACCAGGTAGGGGAAGTTTTCTGTCATTATTTCTTCAAATAGGTTTTCAATATCTTGCTCTCTCTCTTCTTCTGGCACCCCTATAATTCGGATGTTGGTATGCTTGAAGCTGTCCCAGAGGCTCCTTACACTATCTTCGTATTTTTGGATTCTTTTTTCATTTTGCTTTTCTGGTTGGGTGTTTTTTGCTTCTTCGTATTTCAAATCTTTGACTTGATTCTTGTGATCCTCTGGTCTGCTGTTGGGAGTCTGTATAATATTCTTTATTTCAGTCAGTGTATGCTTAATTTCTAGTTGGTTCTTTATCACAACATCAAGGGTCTCACTAGATTTCTTGAGGATCTCACTATATTTATTGGTGGTCTCACCAGTCTTTTCGAGGGTCTTACTAAATTTATCGGAGGCTTCTAGACAGTTCTCTAAAGACCTTAAAAGTGTGGTTTTGAACTCTATATCCAGCAGTTTGCTTTCCTCCATTTCTGTTGTTTGTGTCCTGTTTCTTTGTCTCGGCATTTTTTATGCTTCCCTCCGCACTGTGCCTCCTCTGAGTCTCAGTATGCTTTTCTCTTTGCTTCTAGTTGTAGAATTTCCACTCAGCCAGCCTTCCTGTGGTTCTGGATGATGTCTGTTCCGTCTTTTAGTTGTATTTTTGAAGTGGTTGTTCGAGGCAGCAAACTCCGGTGTTTACCTATGCTGCCCATCTTGGTTTCTCCAGATTTTTCTTCATAGATAACTATGTCACATGCAAGTAGGGATATCTCGTGTCCTCCATTCATATTTGAATGTCTCTATGCATTTTTCTTGTCTTATTTCACTTGTTAAAATGTCAAGTTCAATGTTGAGTAGAAGGGGTAAGAGTGGACCTTCTTGACTTTGTCCCCATCTGAGGGGGAATCATTTCCCTTCCCACAATCAAGTATGATATTAGCTACAGGAATCCCATGATCAGATTGAGGAAGTGCCCTTGATCCCAAGTTCCCTAAGCGAGTTTATCATGAATGAATGCTGTGCTTTGTCACACACTTTTCTGTATTAATTTTTATGACCATGTGAATTTTCTTCTTTTTTTTAGAAAAGTATATTGTATTGATTTTTCACAGAGAGGAAGGGAGAGGGATAGAGAGGTAGAAATATTGATGAGAGAGAAACATTGATCAGCTGCCTCCTGCACACCTCCTACTGGGGATGTGCTGGCAACCTAGGTACATGAGGGATCTTAGTTCTTCAGCCTGATTTCTCAAGAGTCCTGTCCTTGGGCAAGTGGGACCCAAGGAAGGGGCCACAGACAAGGTTGCTCAGACACTCGACCCTGGTGTGGGTGTTGTGGACCTTACACCAATTCTAGAGCCTGTTCACCCACATTAATTGATTGGATTTCATTCATTCGTTCGTTCATTCATTCATTCATTCATTCATTCATTCCACCAGCACTGAGGGCCATTGACACACCAATATCCCTCTAGGCAAAAAGGACAAATCAGTGAAGAAGACAGAGGCCCCTCCCCCATGTTCTGGGGTCGTACGCCAAGTGCTTGTGGGTCAGACACACACCATGTGCCCCCAGAGCTGGGCAGCTGGGGAGCCTGGGAGCAGAGGGCACAGGTGAGGTTCTTAAGATCTGGGGACCCACAGGGGAAGAACATAGGCCTGGGCTTGAGTTTTGCCTCCTGATGAGGTGCCCTCACCCTGAGCACAGGGAGCTGGGGAAGAGGGGACATCTCTGCAGGGAGCTGGGGCAGGAGCAGCCGAAACATCAAATGACCCAGGTGGATGCATAGAAGCTTTTCCTTTTAAAGTGACCCCAGTGGTTAGTCTGCAAGGAGCAATGGCTCCTGCCCTGGCAGGTGAGGCTCAGTGGCTAGAGTGTCGGCCTGAAGAATGAAAGGTCCGGGTTTGATTCTGATCAAGTGCAAGCACCTCGGTTACAGGTTCCCAAGCCCTGGTTGGGGTATGTGCAGGAGGCAACGATTGATGTCACTCTCTTTCCCACATTGATGTTTCTGTCTGTCTCTCCCTCTGCCTTGCACTCTCTCTAAAAATCAGTGGGAAAATACACTCAGTGAGGATTAACACAAAAATATTTTAAAAAATAAATAAAAGAATGATGGCTCCTGACAGGAGTCACAGAAGCGAGGTGCTGCTTAGGGAGTTCCCCAGTGTAGGAAATAGGCCTCTGAGATCCACCCCAGCAAAGTCAACTTGTATTGGAAAGGGTTACTGAGTGTCCCCAGGGCAAAGGGAATGCGGGAGGAGGGAAGAGGCTATAAGAACAAAGAACTGTGCATCTGAGCCAGGATGGCGCAGCCTCCTACTGGGTGAGGTGGAGACAACTAGAAAAGGCCTCGGCCCATTTTTTAAAATGCTCCAATAGGAGACCTAGGCCACGTCTGAGGAAACTGTGAAGCCCATAGTACTCAGCCACTGAGGAACCCCAGGAGGGACTCTGCACTGATACCAGAGCCAGTAGCAGGAATTCATCCTGGGTCTTGTCTCAAGGATTCAAAGAATGAAGTCTCTAACCAGAGGCGTTCTAACTAGACAGGACTAGGGGATAAATAGCCTGTGATCACTGCTCTCCATGTGCCTGTACAAGCAGACACCCCCTCTTGCAAGAACATAGTAAAAGGCTCCTTTTCACCATCCTTCTGTCTCTGAGTCTATTACTTAAATTCAAAATGGTGAGCGTTTCTCACACCCTCCGCCCCCAGCTCAGGGCCTCCTCGGCCCACCCTCTGGGCTTGACCACACACACGGGTGACTGTCCCACCACTGGCTGCATCCCTGGGGTGGGCAGGGGACGTCACCCCTTCTCAGCACAACCAAGATTCCTGCAGGTGGGCTCAGTGCTGTGGGGCCTCTGTCCCCTGCTGGTCCCTGTGGATGAAAGGGGCCACATCCTGGGGCCTGGGAGAGGAGGTCAGCAGCGTGGAGTCTCCAGGCATCTCAGTCAGTGGGTGGAGGTGGACACCTGGAGGTCATAGCAGCTCCTGCCCATATGCACTGCAGGTTGCCCTTTCAGGACATGGGCTGTAGATGGACCCGTGGGGTGGCTGTGAGAACCCGCCCAAAGCAGCTCCGCAAACCTGAACCTGCCCCCGCAGGAGGCCTCAGGCAGCCCCACTGCCCGCGGGGACAGGAGGCTCTGAGTGTGGACAGGAAGGGCCCCTCCAACCTCCCTGGTGGAGACAGAGGGCCAGTGGGCAGGGAGCCCAGTCTCCACTGAAAGGCAAGTGCAGCGCACTTGTCCCCACCCTCCTGGGGGTTTTCCTGCTTCAATTTGCAGGAGACAGGCCTCTGTGGTCCACCCTTAGCTCAGTCACCTGTTAGAAAAGAGACAGCCCGTGGCCAGTGGGTTCCTGAAGTTCCCAGGGCAGACAGGATGGGGTGGAGGGGTGAGGGCTATGCAAGTGACAAGCAGCACATTTCCCAGGAGGGTCCCCTGGACAAAGGGAGGTGGAGACACTAAGACAGGCCTCGGCCCATGTATTTAAATAGCCCAATAAGAGACAGCGGGGCCTAGGGGAGGAGCCTGAGAGAAGGTGAGCCCCATAGTCCTCAGCCAATGAGGAACGGGGGAGGGACCCTCTCCAAGAGGATAAAGTTCCCTGTGATCCTTGCTCTGTGCCTCCTGCCAACAGACACCGCCCTGCGGATCTATGGGCCCTGCTTCCTGCCCCCAAGTTCGTTATTTGAATTCCCACAGGTGAGCATGTCTCACAGCTTTAAGGTCTGACTGTGGCCCAGAAGGAGGAGAGACTGTCCCAGAGCGATTTTCCTTTTCGGCTCCATCTGAGCCCCTGGTGCACGCATGGGGCGGTGGGGTGCGAGGGCAGGCTCCCTGCCAGGAGGGGGAGACCTTGGAACCTGGATGTGGGGCCTGAAGAGCTGAACTCGATGAGCTCTGGGAGGTTCCCAGGAAGGATAGGGTGGGGGCCGCACAGTTAATAAGGGAGAGAGCAAGACCAGCCTGGCCCCAGGGAGTGGGGCCTGAAGACCAGCCCCAGGCATCCCCCAGGGTCCAGGCAGCTTTGGGAACTGGAGGGCATCCTGGCGGGGGAGAGGTTGGGATGTCACCTACAGGGGCTGCTCTGGGCGCCCTGAGGCTGCAGGGAGGAGGCCTGCTTTTCTAATCAGAGATGATGTTGAAGTATGGTAGCAACCATCTCAGGTAGAAACTGTAGTTTAACTCTAACCGTGCTGTTTGGCTTCTGTACTTATTTGATTTGTTTAACAATAGAAAAGTTACTTTGATTTTCTGAATTGTATAAACCATCCCATTTGATTGAATACCTTATTGATTGTAATGTGAATACCCCATTGGTTGTGGTCATACTTGTTTTAGAAAGCACATTCCTCTGTACCTGGGAACCAGGACAGCACAATTATCCCAAGACCTGAGGGTTCCAGATAATGTTTCCCTGTCAACTCAGTGGTCCCAAGACCAGGACAGCACAATTACTCTAAATTGCCTCGATGGCTCTAGATAATGTGTTCCTGGCAACTCAGTGATCTGAAGACCCAAAACTGTAATTAACATGCTTAATTCTGCTTCTGTAAACTGCTTTTTTGCAAACCAGGTTCCTCATTCCAAACCCTGGGATGTAATCAATACTTTTGTGATTTTTGCCTATATAAACCTGGTGTTGCGGCCATCTTAGCACAATGAGATTTGGGAAATAGCCCCTCATAGTCCCGGATTTGCAATAAATGTGACTCTTTAATTCGACTTCTTGAGGTATCCTTCTGTGATTCTCGGGGTGCATTATAACAATGTCATTATTCACATGGAAAATCCTGAAGAATCTGAAAAGATAGACCTGGACACGAATTAATGTACAAGTACCAACCAGTGGGAAAATGCATTTAAAAAGAAAAAAACCAACCCCCTTCTAGGCATAAACACAGAGAAACACCTAAGAATCAACCTAAACCCTGACTGACGCCCAGGCTCTGTCCACAGAAAGTGATAATGAAACAGGAATTTTAGGGGAACATAGGCAGGTTTAGGGAATTTTTAGAATTGGGGTCCATGGAACAAACACAGGGCTACAGACTGGGAGAAGATGTATGTCCATAAGACAAGGGAACTGGAAGTTGCCAAAAAAGGTCTATATTTACAAAATGAAGAAGGAAGAAAGCCCAGAAGAAATAGGAGGACAATGAGGCGGCAGGGCCTCAAAAGTTATTATAGTAACCAATTCAAAGGGAATATTGACCAGTCAGAGGGGATATAAGAACATGGAGCTGCAGTCTTTATAAACCATGGAAACAGGAAGTCTGTGGGCCCTTTTACCTCTCCCCACGTGGGAGTTTGTATTTGTTTTTCAATAAATTTCCACCTTTGCTACACCACCTTCTGTTTGTGAATTCATTCTTCGACTCTGATGGACAAAGAATCCAGGTTCCAGTCAAAAATTCCGTGTCAAGAACATATGATCAGGAGTCCTGACATGGTGTAGACCCACCAGAAACCAACGTGCTTTTTCAGCAAAAGGCTTCATACCATGGCGACACCCACCATGTGAGGCCGCTGTGAATTCTTTATTCAAGAACTGAAATGTGACTGAGCTCCATCATCATTCCTAGTGGAACATGCCCATGATCCCCCCTGGGCTTAGAACTGTGGACAAAAGGGGCCACATGCTAACCTGACAGCTCAGGGGAGGCCTGCATAGCAGCCCTGCAAACTCAGAGACCTAAAGTCACCACAAAGGATGGTCTGAAATTAAACTTTAACTAAAAGCAGTTATGGGGGGTAGTTACATCCTAGGCCAGTATCTTCACTGACAAGGTCAACATTTACCTTAACTGAGCCTATCTGTCTTTTTGCATCTATAATAACACACCCTTGCAATGTCTGGGTAACTTATAACTTCCCTTTCTCCAGACCCCTCGGGGCACAACTTAATGTGCCTGGGCCCCAGGACAGATACCACAAATTCCTTAATTATCATGTTAATCGATCCTGCAGCCACCTAAGCCTGTGTCTCTCATTTTACTTTTTATCCAATCCCAGAGGTCCTGCCTCTTTAGTCTATCACCAGTGGATTTCAAGTAACCCACCTATGTCTGTCCTTGGATTGCAATGTATAAAAATAGAGGAAAACCCGCCATTCTCAGGAGGATTATCTCAGTCTGTTGAGGTTCTGCATCTTGGCATTTGTTGACAGTTTGGCTGAAATAAGCTCACAAAAATTATTTACAGATTTGAATGTGTTTTTTTACGTTAGGTACTAAGAAGGGGGTTTCCTCCTACCATTTCCTTCCTGTCCTGTTTTATTAAAATAAGGTTCCTTTATTTATTTAATTTGTTTTGTTAATCCTCAACCAGATAGTAATTTGAGATCAGAGTCTCCCTTCAGTCACCGAATTTTGTCAGATTTAAGACAGAGCCTCCTGTTTTATTCACGAATACAATCCCTAAAACTAGACATAGGAAAGGGCTTTCTGTGAGCTCTGTGGCTGAGCCTGGGAGCAAAGTTAATTTAAGGCAGAGCAGGAAATTGTGTCTTTGCTTAACTCTCCACCTGCTCCTGGTCTGAGGGCTGTGCTGGTCTTGAGCGCCCCCTGGTGTCCTGGACGCCCCCTGCAGCCCAGCCCTGCTGCCTCCCTCAGGGAGGTTTGTGTCTGGGCTCACAATGACTTCCCATCACTGTGTCTGGTGTACAGTAATACATGGCCGTGTCCTGGGTGCTCAGGCTGTTCATTTGCAGATACAGCGTGTTCTTGGCGTTGTCCCTGGAGATGGT
>NW_005871811.1:106841-114452 GCF_000147115.1 Myotis lucifugus | reverse complement strand
ACCTCCCATACTGCCTTCCATAGTGGCTGCACCAGTCTGCATTCCCCACCAGCAGTGCACAAGTGTCCCTTTTTCTCCACATCCTCTCCAGCACTGTCGTTTGTTGATTTGTTGATGATGGCCATTCTGACAGGTGTGAGATGGTACCTCATTGTTGTTTTGATTTGCATCTCTCGGATGATTAGTGACTTTGAGCATGTTTTCATATGTCTCTTGGCTTTCTGAATGTCCTCTTTTGAAAGGTGTCTATTTAGATCCTTTGCCCATTTTTTGATTGGATTGTTTATCTTCTTTTTGTTAAGTTGTATGAGTTCCCTATAAATTTTGGAGATTAAGCCCTTATCAGATATGACGTTGGCAAATATGTTTTCCCACGCAGTGGGTTTTCTTGTTGTTTTGTTGATGGTTTCTTTTGCTGTGCAGAAGCTTTTTATTTTGATGTAGTCCCATTTGTTCAGTTTCTCTTTAGTTTCAACTGCCCTAGGAGCTGTATCAGTGAAGAAATTGTTTTGGCATAAGTCTGAGATTTTGTTGCCTTTGTATTCTTCTAGAATTTTTATGGTTTCCTGTCGTACATTTAAGTCCTTTATCCATTTTGAGTTTATTCTTGTGTATGGTGTAAGTTGGTGGTCTAGTTTCATTTTCTTGCATATATCTGTCCAATTTTCCCAACACCATTTATTGAAGAGACTATCTTGGCTCCATTGTATGTTCATGCCTCCTTTGTCAAAAATTAATTGAGCATATTGGTTCGGGCTAATTTCTGGACTCTCTATTCTATTCCACTGGTCTATATGTCTGTTCTTGTGCCAGTACCAGGCAGTTTTGAGAACAGTGGCTTTGTAATACAGTTTGATATCTGGCATTGAGATCCCACCTACTTTGTTCTTTCTCAGGATCGCTGCAGCTATTCGGGGTCTTTTTTTATTCCAGATGAATTTTTGGAGAGTTCGTTCTAGATCTTTGAAGAAGGCCATTGGTATTTTAATGGGAAGTGCGTTGAATTTATAGATTGCTTTGGGTAGTATGGACATTTTAATGATGTTGATTCTACCAATCCAAGAACATGGTATGTTCTTCCATCTGTTTATGTCTTCCTCTATCTCTTTTTTCAGCGTCCTGTAGTTTTCTGAGTAGAGGTCTTTAACCTCTTTAGTTAAGTTTATTCCTAGGTATCTTAATTTTTTTGGTGTGATGGTAAATGGGATTGTTTTTCTAATCTCTCTTTCTGAAAGTTCACTATTGGTGTATAGAAATGCCTCAGATTTCTTGGGGTTAATTTTGTATCCTGCTACATTGCCAAATTCATGTATTAAGTCTAGTAGCTTTTTGATGGAGTCTCTAGGGTTTTGTATGTATAATATCATGTCATCTGCAAATAAGGACAGTTTTACAGGGCCCTCTTTTATAAGGAGGAAGAGAGCCCCATTTGCATGGAGTCTGCATATAAGGGTGCAGCTGGGACCCTGGGCTGCATGCCTAACCTTCTCATCTTAGTGGCGACCCCAGATGCAAAGGACTCAAAGATGCTGGCCACAAGGAGTCCTGTCCTGACCACCCTCCCTCCTTCCCTCCTTTCCTGAGACCTGGTCACCCTTGGGTTTGAGAGTCCTCCATCCTTGGGGTTTGATGAGGACCCAGGGTGCTGCCCCCAGAGGCAGGTGGACAGGGTTTCCCTTTGCTCTCCTTCACCTGCAGTGGGCCATGTTGCCTTCAAGGGGATTGGGAATAAGATTTGCCTTGGAATGATGCTTTTATTTTGAGACTGAAAGATTCTCTTTGTTCTTCTTCCCAATCAGATCTTCCATGAAACTGGAACGTCAACATGTGACGAGGCAGGAGAGGCTGTGCTGGAAGCTTCTTTTCTGGGTGCCATCTCGCTCTGCCCATCACCTCCTCTAGGGAAAGTCCTGACGAATGTCGTCCTGGGTGACCCAGGATCAAAAAAAAAAGAAAAGAAAGAAGAAGAAACATAAAGGAGAAAGGTCCAATACCAGCGATGATGATGGAAATTAAGTGCCTTCATGCATTTCAAGTGGAGGCACCTGGATGAGAACATTGGACAGTGGGCTTGGTAATTCCCACAGATGCTGAGAGAGGCCCTTTCCCTCCTAGAATGAGGCGGACACAGGACCCTCTCCTTTGGCAGCTCGCACAGTGAGCACCTCCAAAGCAGAGCAGCGCAGGCAGCCTCTGTGTCTAACACACACTAGCCTCACAAGATTGCTTACGTGTGGTCCCGCTAAGCTAGGAACAATTTGCTCCTAGAGCGTTGTTTGTAACACGCTAAAACATACCATGACATATATGTTGTTTCCAACATAGGTAACATAGGACATGCCAGTCATTTATGACATGTGTGTCAGCTATGACAGGCATGCAGCACAGAACAGGCATGTCACCTATGACACTTACGTCGCCAATGACATGCATGCCACCTAAGATGTATTTTGCTTATTACGTCTTTGGAGGCTCATCCTGGTATATAATTTGGGAATTGGCCTGTCATCCATTCTTCTAGGGACAAGCCTTGCTTTCCTGAAGGAACAAGTCCTACGACAAGTGCTACAGGGCCTCAGACCAGGAGATTGCACAGACTCCCTCCCTCAGGTGACACAGGCCAGGTGGGCTGCTGGGCCAGCCCTCCACATCGCCATGCTGAGCTCAGTGCTCCTGGCGTCTCCCTGCCGAGGGGTAAAGCCAAGTGGCTGGAGACAAGCAAGAGGTGGTCTGAGCCCTGGCCAGTTTGGCTCAGTGGCTAGAGCATCAGCCTGGGGACTGAATGGTCCTGGGTTCAATTCCGGTCTAGTGCACTTGCCCAGGTTGTGGGCATAATCCCCAGTAGGAAGTGTGCAGGTAACAGCGGATCAGTGATTCTCTCTGATGATGTTTCTATCTCTCTCTCCCTCTCCCTTCCTCTCTGAAATCAATCAAAATATATTTTTTAAAAAAATAGAATTGGCACTGGCTGGACAGTTCAGTTGGTTACAGCATCATCCTGATACAGCAAGGTTGCAGGTTTGATCCCCAGTCAGAGCACATACAAGAATCAACCAATGAATGCATGATAAATAGAACAACAAATCAATGTTTCTCTCTCCCTTCCTCTCTCTCAAATAAGAAAATTAATAAATAAAAATTTTTAAAACAAACAGGATTGCCTTAAAAAAATAGGGGTGGTCTGAATTCTCCAGGCCTCTGGGGAGCCTTGAGCCCTACGGGGACCCTTGAGAGTGGGTGACTGAGCGGAGATCTCTGCTTCCTTCCCTCTGATGAATTCTTAGTGAGAGGACCCCCTCGGGCTCCTTTATGCCTCCTTCCTGGCCAAGAGTGGAGCTGTCTTCTTCTCAGGCTTGACCAGGGCTCTAGAGACACAACTGGAGGGAATTGTGAGAACCCAGACCTCCCTGCCCCTCCCAGGCGACCACGGGCTGGATTAAGTGGGTGTGGGGACCAGGCAGTAAGACTGAGAGAAAGAGGAGGATGACGCAGGAGCCCGCCAGCTGGTGGTGCCACAGTGAGTGAGGCACCAGTGGGTGAGGACACCGTGGGTGAGGACACAGTGGGTGAGGACACAGTGGGTGAGGACACAGTGGGTGAGGTCACAGTGGGTGAGGACACAGTGGGTGAGGTCACAGTGGGTGAGGACACAGTGGGTGAGGTCACAGTGGGTGAGGACACTCTGGGTGAGGTCACAGTGGGTGAGGACACAGTGGGTGAGGACACAGTGGGTGAGGACACTCTGGGTGTGGACATAGTGGGTGAGGCACCAGTGGTTCTGCTGGTTCTTTGAGCAGCGCCTCCTGCACATGCCTGTCACTGCAGAGTGGAAACACCCTGCTCTTTGAGGCATGGATCCAAGGAAAGTTGTCTCAGTGGCAACAGGTTAAACAGAGCTCCTGGAAATTCATTATTTTATTTTTATTTATTTACTAGAGGCCCAGTGTGCACAAAATTGTGTGTGAGTAGCTCACTTCTGCTTGCCTCAGCTGGCCGCCCTGCTCATCGCCCCTCCCTCCACTGCTTATAGCTGTCCAGTGCTAGTAGCTCGCTGCCCCGCCCTGCCCGCCATGAGAGCAGTGGCTTGTTTGGTCATGATGGCGTGATGGTGTGATGGCCAAGGGCCTTTTATTAATATAAACTAGTGGCCCGGTGCACAAAATTTGTGCACATTAAAAAGGAATTAATTCGAGGAAATATTTTAATATTGCTATTTGCCCTTGCTCTGTAATAGAAGTGTGAGAGATGAAAGGAAATTAGTAAAATGTATATGAAAATAATAATTTATTAATAAATAAATAGTAACAAAAGGATATAACAATGAGGCATGATATAAAAACAACAAAAACATGATATGAAAACAACAAAACATGATATAAAAACAACAGTGATGCAAAAAATGACTGATAAAGTGATTAAACTTATTCTAATATCTCCCTGTATACCACATTAAGAGTAAAAACACTTTCAGAGTGCTTGACTAATTTCCCTTGTGATGATGTATTTAGAACTTTAAGGTCACATGCTCTTCGAACTCGAGAGAAAGCAACATATAACTGACCATGTGCGAAAACGGGTTCAGGTAGGAATATGCCTACTCTGTCTAGAGTTTGTCCTTGTGATTTATTAATTGTCATCAAAAATGCTGGCATCACAGGAAACTGTCGTCGAATTAATTTAAATGGGAGGCCAGTGTCAGATGGGGAGAATTCAATTCTTGGAATCAGAACAACCTTTCCTTCTGCAGATCTTGTTAATACTTCAGCTTAGATAATGTTAGGTCATAATCTTTTGATAATAAATATGGTACCATTACAAAGACCCCATTTACTATTAAGATTTCTCAATAGCATGATGATTTCACCCACTTTCAATTTTAATTTATGACATGGCATTCCCGAAGGAATAATACTATTAAGAAATTCAATGGCAAAATTTTCCTTTTCAGCATCATCTGTTGAATCAATGGAATCATCACTCAAATATGTGTGAAAATCTCCATTGAGTATATCCAAAATTTCTTCATTTAATTTTTGAACGTGCTAATTTTTTGGACAAAGAATTGCATGTTTAAATATATTTTTTAATATTATCTATAGATATAGTATTTCCAAAGGTAGCTTCAATAATAGATCCATTACAAATCATTTCACAGGGGATTTTAATAATATCCATTCCTAAATGAAAACTGCTATCAAGTTTGCCATCTCCAAGTTTTACTAATCATCCAATATAAGCAGAATCCTCTGATCTCATATTTGTTTTAAGAGACTACTTTCTGAAACATCCCCAAACATTGCAGTACTTTAAACTCATTTGTACTATGGCCAATCGCATAGCATGTGGTACAATACTGAGACATTGTCGAAAATCTCCTCCAAGAAGGAGAACTTTCCCATCAAATACAACATTTAAATTCATAATTTCTCTTAGTAATCTATCTATGGCGTTTATAGCATGACTGGATGCCTTCATCAATAATGAGAAGTTGGGCCTTTTTAATAGTTTTAGCAACTTCACTGTTTATATCGAGTCTAGAAATTGAAGTTTCATTTAATGGAATTGGTAATTTATATTGGGAATGAAAGGTCCTTCCACCGAGAAGTAAATGTGAAGCAATTCCTATAGACGCTGTGGGTAAAACAGTACTACCACGACCTCTAATATAATATATTGAAACTTTATACAGATATTCAGGTGAATAGGATTCCTAGCTGGCAGGCCCCTGACAGCAAACTGGCCACCTGTCAATTCCATGAGGAATGGGGCTCCCTCCTCTCTTCTGTCAGGGTCTGGGGTGCAGGTGAATGGGGTTCCTGGCTGGTAGGCCACTGACAGCAAGCTATCCAACAGCAGATTCTGTGAGGAATGGGGCTGCCTCCTCCCTACTGTCAGGGTCTGGTTTGAAGGCCAGCTGTTGGGGGCCAGATGTAAACTGGCAAGGTCCTTGCACCTGAAGGGGCTAGCAAGGCTGGAACCCTTACCCACACAGTTTTCCCAGACTTGTTTGGATGGCGATTATCAGTAGAATGAGAGCAACCTTTGTAGAATAAGAACAGCCTTTCATAGCTTACCAAGAAGTCTGTAACTATTTACTGAGATATGCTGTACTGAGAACTTGTCCTTCTGCTGTGTCTCTCCCTTAGAGATTAAGAGGAACAAAGAATACATTCCTCTTGACAGACCTCCTATTCAGTGTGTTATGTATAAATAGGATTGTGTGGCTAATAAAGTTGCTTCAGTTCATCGAGAGAACTGGAGTCCTCCCGACCCCGCTTTCCTGTATTTCTTTCTTTTCTCAATTCCCACCTCCCTACCTCGTCCCAGCTCAACCTGTCAGGCTGGCCCTGACAGCCAGCCATGCCCCCTGTTGGGCCAGACCCAGAGTTCTACCACACCATGGCCTCCAACTCAGCAACCCAGTACTGACTGCTGCTGGGCGCTCCTGGGGCTCTGAGGGTGGGTTCTTCCCTCAGGCCTCGTGGGAAACAGCTCTGGGAGGATGCAGTCCTTGGCAAGGTAACCAAGGACTCGGTGTGTCCATGCTCCGAGGGCAGGTTCCTGCCTCAAACCTCGCTCTCACAGGAAATAGCTCAGAGAGGGTGCAGCCTGACTTCCTTCTGGTTGGTAGAGCCTAGGACGTGACGTGTTACACCCAGGGTTTTTATATAAATAGATTTTTTTAGTCTTCACTCGAGGATATTTCTCCATTGATTATTTAGAGAGAGTGGAAGAGAGAGGGAAAGGCAGCGAGAAACATCAATGTGAAAGAAATACATAGATTGGTTGCCTTCTGCACCAGCCCAGACAAGGCCCCAGGCTGGGGAGGCCATTGCAAAATCTTCCTTTATGCAAGCCCATGGCCTATTCCAGAGACCCCCAAACTAGTTACATCCGAAGTAGTCATGGCTTTAAATGGAGAAAAGACAAAAAGTAAAAGTAGAATCCTTCACATGTTGAAATGATGATGGAAGGAGATTGACCTGTTTTCTCAGTCTAGTGTTTTCAGTGATGTCATGTTCAGAGGGAGGTTAGTGAAGAGAATTCCTATCATACTAGAGGCCCAGTGCACAAAATTTGTGCATGGGGGTGGGGGTCTCTCAGCCCGGCCTGTACCCTCTCACAATCCGGGACCACTGGCTCCTAACTGCTCGCCTGCCTGCCTGCCTCATTGCCCCCAACCACTCTGCCTGCCTGCCTGATGTCCTTAACTGCTCACTTGCCTGCCTGATCACTCCTAACCACTCTGTCTGCCTGCCTGATTCCCCTAACTGCTCACCTGCCTGCCTAATTGTCCCTAACCACCTCTGCCTCAACCCCCGCCACCGTGGCTTCACATGGAAGGATGTCTGGACGTCCAGAAGGTTGTTCAGCTGTCCGGTCTAATTAGCATATTATGCTTTTATTATTATAGATAATTTCTAAGAATAAAGGAAACATCAACCCTGAGAGGAACCCTTCACTCCCAACCTCCATCTGCCCTTCCCATGGAGGGTCACTGTGGTCAGAGGGTCCGGGGCCCCCCCCCAAACATATAACGAACTTAATGTATAATGTGTACATTCTACAATCGGACATATGATTTGGAAATACATTCTTTATGTTGATGTT